>NC_056737.1:1394315416-1394334684 GCF_019279795.1 Protopterus annectens | reverse complement strand
AAAAAGAAAAAGGGGAAAAAAATAACCCTGGAAATAAAAAGAAAAAATACTGCAAAGTTTCAAGGAAAACAGAATGAAATGCTTTGTGAAAAAAAAGGGGGGCAAAACCAAAACCAAAGCAAAATTCTGTTCAAAGTGTTGCTGCAGCTGGAATGTGTATCCCAAAATCTGGATATGTTGCTCTCAGTCTGCAATATGCAGTATGATTGTCTGATATACCAAACATCCACAGTTGTCTATAGCTATATAAAGCAAATGTAGCAGGATGATGTAGCTGAACAAAGCTAGATATGAATGTGTATGAAGAACAATAAAATGTATATTGATGTAGCAGTAACAGTCCTATCACCAAATTGAAGTTATCATATAGGAAACTGTAGTTAGAACAGTAGTGTGTATATATGCAGCTATTAGAAATGTACAGCATATGTATTGGTATTGAAGTGTTAATATTATTTTCTTACCCCACCCTATAACCACATATAACCCATTCCACGTGAAAATGGTATGTGCAATCACAATTAACACCCCTGGACATTTGTCCTGTTGGGTCATATATATTTGCATGTCCGTTGATGCATCTGCCCTGTTCATACATCCAAACCTGATGGCCTGTTGCCATCAATCAACCCTGCATGTTGTTGGACTGTGTATTGCTGTTCAAATTATGCATGTGTTATGCTCGCTGTTCAATGGTGTGAATATCTGGGTGTTTGGTTAATGGGAATACTAATGCATGCTGTTACAACTAATTGTGAATGGTATTATATGTCACTAACCCAAACTGTCATGACATAATGCAAAACATAGGACAACAGGGAAGGCGGGTTCCAGCGGACCCACCTCTCCCACCTCAGCTGGCGAGTGCACCTGGCACTAGTACCCAGTCTGGACCCTCCTCCAGTGGCCCTGTGCCACCTGTGGGTGGAAGTGCTGCAGGGGATGGGGCTCGTCCCCCCTCTGCAAGTGTGGCCAGAGGAGAACCACCACTCACCCTCCAGGTCCGGACTGTGGTGCGTGGGAGATCCAGGACTCTGTTCTTGGGCCCCTACGCCAGCTTGAGGCACAGGTGGCACAACTTAAGGGCATGCCTGCTGCCCGGCCTACACAGCCCCCAGCACAGCCCCAGCCTGGGCAGTGAAGGAACAGTGGCAACTGCCTATGGGTGGGGATATCAGTTCCACTGTTGCCATCTGTGGGCTCATGGGCTCTGGATATCCAAACCTCCGTCCCGGTCAATTGTGTAACCCCCACATGTGTCATACACCCCCTGTATGCTCTTGTTTGTCTTGTCTGTTTACCTACCCAACCTACCTCCCCAGCTATACGACTTCCTTCACCTGACATACCACTCTCACCTGGAAAAAAAAAAAAAAAAAAGGCCACTCTGTACCCACAAAAAAGTACACCCCTTACATAGCTGCCCATTCTGCACACATGTCTGCTGGACATGGAAACTATCAATTAAATTGGCTGTACAACAAGTCTTATTGTTGTCCTGACACCTCTCTCAGGGGGGGAAGGTTTCAAATGTCACACCAAATTACATACATATGCACAGCTGTTGCTGATGAAGAAATGGGCAGCTATGGGCCTTACCTACATCCCTCCTGCAAATCCCAAGCTTGTTTCCCTACTGTCTTACCCTCTTTGTGACCCCTTTTTCACCACTTTCCTGTCTCCCCATTTTCATTTCTTTCAAAGAAAATAGCACGGGTGTGCACCAGAGTAAGCACTGTTGAGCGGTTTTGCGTGTGTGCGTGGAGCTGAACACCAGTGGGATGGGGAGCTCCACAAACCAGTGCTAACCCGGTTACAACTGCTTAAAAGTTCCTTAGTCACTCTGATTGACAGGTCCTATAGTCAGTTCAAAAGCAAAATAAAATCCCACTTGTTAGTCCCGAACCCAAATCCCACTGTCAGTCCCGAACCCAGGACCTTGGAAACAGTAGTCTGTATGACTTACCACTAAGCCATGACTCTTATACAAGAACATTGTGCTAAAATAAATATAACATGTAATAGTAGGAATGAATGTAAAGGGAATATAGGATGTGTAGTACACAAAGCATGTCATTTAGAATTACTGTCAAAACTAGTGGATTCCCATAATAGCAGTGTGTGAACAGAAACAGCCATGCTAGTTGGTAGCTAGTAGGTAATAATGTCAGTTAATGTACATATATAAATGTATGTATATTTATATATATATATATATAAAAAATTTTTATTTTTGCATACACACACTACAGGAACAGAAGAGAGGAATGGAGAAATGTGAATCTACAACACAGCCTGAATCATCAGAGAGATACTAACCTTTACACTCACAAAACAGTGTCCACAGCATACCAGCATGTCCCCGCCCTTACAATCTGAAAGGGCAACGCCTATCTCACATACCCTTTTATAGCACTGTCCTGAAATCACAGTGAGAACTGCAATCAGTACACAACTAGCTGCATGCAATTAGCAAATGATGGCTTACAATTGGTGTAGAGGCCATCACATGGACCTATGCAGATACCTACAAAAGCATCCTGTACTAACACTCCACGCATGCAATACGTTCATTGCACTGTCTGGAAGCAGACAGAGAAAAAGAGACAGACAGAGACAAAGAGAAAAAAAAACATACACATGCTACAAACTGTGAGTCTAAGCTGTCAGCAGTGACAGTAGCAAGCCGTGCCAGCAGCAGCAGGAATTAGAAGTAGTGGTAAAGCAACCAGCTGCAACAAACACAGGTAATGTAAAGTAGCAGATTAATAGTCTGCATACTGTGAACCCTCCAAATGTGTCATAGGTCTGTATCTATAGGTATGTCCATGTGATATGTTGTGTGTACGTAGTTCCACCAAAAGGGGATGACTATACATTACATGTCAGTCAGTGTTAGGCCATGATCCTGGCAGCAGTTGTCTGTGCGTTGCCCTCCAATGGCTGTAGTGACTGTTTGAAAGGTCAGCCGGGTTAAAAAGGCAGGATCAGCCCATCACAAAGGCAAACTGGCTGGGAACAAGTGTCTGCAGGTACCCAATATCGCTGTATATGCATCCCATACTGAATAATTCCATAGCTTAGCAGACCAGGCTGGTTATGAATATGATGTGGTAGTTCCCAGGGTCAGTAGAGGTGCCTTCTTAGTGGTGTGGGACAACTGTTGCTGTATGCCAGTGTCCAGGTACATATCCTGTAGTACAGCCAAGATTAATTATCAGTCTTATATGCGGTTGTATGTCCTCTTGGAGTGCATGTAGCACACATCCAGGGATACCATCAGGTTACAGTGATGCTGTGTGTTCTGCTTTGCTGAGGGCGGCCCTCACCTAGACATGTGAGATGATAGGGAGGTTACATACAGCTGTGATAAGTATGTCAACTTGTGGGGGAGAAGGAGGGGGGGATACATTCACCGAACCTGTCTGCAAGAATGTTGCCAATAACTGTGTGTTTGGTGAATGTTAAGTAGGTGTGTATTAACTCAGAGCATATCTGAGGCATTTGGTCCATATGTGTAACATAACTGAAGAAGGCCTTGTGGTTATCTATAGTGTTTGTGGCCATTTCCCTCCCAGAGTAGGCCGTGGCTGTTGTTATGAGAGACCGTAGCATATTACCAGTGCTGACCACAGATGCCTTTCCTTAATGTGAATCTGCTCTGTCCTGCAGTAGCCTCCTGCTATTGTTATACAATCTGCCTCTGTCTGGGGTCCACCGGACAGGATGCCTAACCTTTGTGCATAGGGTCTGGGTTAGTAATGTGTGTGCAAGTTCCATGCAATCTGTGGGATGTCCATGGTAAGCATTTGCAAAGGGGTCAGCAGTGTGTGTTGTGGCTTCTACTGGCCCAGTGTGCTGCATGGATACCATCTAAGTCCTAACAAGTGAATAACTGTCTAATAAATACATATCAAAGTAGTCTACTGTGCTGGTGGTGGTGGTGGGATATGTATATCCGGGCCCGAGTAACTTGTGTCCACATCACACTAGTGGATGGCTTCCACATACAGTACCTTGGGATGAACCCCAGAGTGAGGTTGTGCATTGGACCTGTCAGGGGCTGACCATGGGGCATGCTACTATGTTGTATGGAATGTGGCAGGTATTGTTGCACAGGTGTTGGCTGAGCACTGATATCTGGCCATGTACTGTGTATCCACCAAAGACACACACATGCAACATATGGGAGTAGTAGTATATCACTACACATGAGTATCATGAATAGTATGGGTCCCATATATTGCTGACACAGTCTGCTGATATCCTGATTGTGTTCTCTTCCAGGGAGATGGTGCATCAGCGTAACCCCGCCTACTCTGCGGAAGATGAGGAGATACACCAGAGCCTGGTGCGGGAGTATGACATACTGTTTTCCGCACCAGTCAGAATCAGCAGGAGAGGGCTGCACTGTGGCAAGACCTTGTCCATAGGGTAAATGACTTTGGGCCCGCATAATAGGACATATGAGCAGGTGACATCACTGCAGTGATTTAATCAGAAGTGTCCATCAGCGCGCAGATATCCACAGGCAACAGGTTCCACAGGAGGTGGGGGGGCCCAAACCCCCCTCACCAGACTGGGGGGGCTACTCCTAAGTGTTGTGGCTCCAGCCCGGAACACAACAGCAATACACCTGCATCATGATGGAGGCTGGATCCACACAGCACCCGACATGGAGCTGCAGGTAATATGCCATATGTACACTTGACTGTTCTGTACACTGTTAGTTTATGCATGTGGGTGTGTCCTGGTATGTAGCTGTCAACATAGTATGTAATTGTGCATGTGTGATATTGCAATATCAGCAGCTGACGTGAAAGGCAACTGGTGTACTACTGCACTGTATCATATGCAGTATCAATGGCACAGTTGTGCCCACTGACATTAATCTCATCATTTCTGCAAGTCCCTCCAGTGTTACAGCAAGGCAGGCCATCCATGCTGGTGAGTGTGTTTAACAATACCTATAATAGTCCTGATAGTGCTAGTAACACTAGTGTAGCTCAGTAGTGCTCTGTGTGTATACTGCGGGGTGTGCATGTGTGCAGGTGTGCCTGTGTCCATGTGTGCATGTGTGCATGTGTGCAGCTGTGCCTGTGTCCACATGTGCATGTGTGCATGTGTGCCTGTGTCCACGTGTGCATGGGGCATGGGGCATGTGTGCCTGTGTCCACGTGTGCATGTGTGCATGGGGCATTTTCCACGGGGTTTGGCATGGGGCTGTGCCCATGTGCATGTGTCCACATGTGCATGTGTGCATGTGTGCATGTGTCCTGTGCATGTGCCAGTGTTTTCATGTGTGCATGGGGCAGGGGCCTGTGTGCATGTGCCCATGTGCATGTCTGCTGTGTCCCCATGTGTGCTGTGTGTCCATGGGGCATGTGTGCATGTGTCCATGTGTGCAGGGTGGGGGCAAAACTTTGGGTAACATTTGTGGACACTGTAAACTGTGTTTCCTGTCTTCCTCCCACAGGTTCTGGTCTGCTCTGGTGTCCTGCAGCAGGGAACCTGAATCTGGTGCCACAGGTACTGGTAATGATGATATCTGTGTAATGGACAGGAAGGTGTGTCAGGGTCCACCATTGGTCAGCCAATTGACAAAAAGCTGTCAACCCCATCATTGCACAGTCATCCTGCCAGTACATCCTTTGTCACCATTGTCCCTAGGTGATGGACGGGATACAGTGGGCATTGACCAGGGTAATGTGGTATCTGTGGCACATGCTTAAAAGCAGCCATGGGCAGGGTCCTCGATGGTACCACAAAAAGTTGCCCAGGGGTTTCCCGTGGGAGCACCCTGTACTGCCTCTGGCAGGAAAGAGGTTGTCAACCTCAGCTATGTTTCAGGCTGTCATGCAGGCACGTCACATATGGAAAGGTACACCAGACAGGGTCTGAGGGAGCTGAGAGCATGTCCCCAGCCATGACTGACAGTATGCGTGACATCGGGATGCTATCCGTAATTTCACCGATGTCATAGACAGACATTGTGGGGACATATTACAGCAGTTCCACAACCAAATGTCCATGAGCCAGGGCAATGGTGGGTGGTTGCGGGTGGGCGTGGCATGCCAGCAACAGCAGCAGCTGGCAGGCGATGACAACGGGCCCCGCATCCCCCCATAGTGCCAGCAGCAGCCCCAGCAATGCTGGGTCTGTGCTGTCATAAAGCCCCAGGAGACCAGTGCATGTGGCTCTGGACAGTCCCAACAGGGACCTGTGTCCAGTCAACACCCCCTTCTGATGACAGAAGTCTGGTTTAAACTGGATGTCCGTAGCACCCTGCCAGGCACAGGTACCGTGTCCGTGCCCAAAACCCTGATCTGTATGACCTGCCAGGTGCAGTCTGTGGCTGTCCAAAAACCCCCTGTATATGGCAGCCATGAGGTGGAACTGTGTTGCATACACACATGCAAATGTTAACACCTGGGGCACCACATACCACACACTGCACCAACAGTGCCCCACCCTGTACTGCTGCCCCCACCAACACACATACACACACATGTCAATTGGTGGTATCAGTGGCAGACTCAGGCATACCTAATTCACACCCTGTGCATATGATGACACTGTGCCACCTCCTGCAATCTCCAACATCATTGCGGGAACAGGTAAACATGTTGCTGATGCACAGGGTGACTACATAGAAGTGTATTAGTAGTATCATGTTGGTAACAGTACAGTGTGCTGATATGACTGTGTGTATATCCCAGCATGCCTGATGCAGTAACGTATGAATGTCCTGAATTGTTATCTGCACCCATGGTACCAAAGTGTAACAGCTGCACATTATTGCATGCCAGTGGTAAGGATGTCAACAGATAGCCACATACATGGGTAGCACAGGGGGGAAGCTAATGCAAGTAGTGATATGCAATGATGGACATGTACAGTAATGGTGTCAAGTTGCCCCCCCTATGCAATGTGGATGTTTGCATGTTGATATGTGTGCAGTACCAATGTAATCAAATCACAATTAACTATGACATAATATCAGTTCTACCATGGGCATCTGCATTGTGCATTCCTGGGTACATGTTGATAGTGCCTACATATTTGCACTGTTACTTACTGTTAGTGTTACCCTTCTTTGTTGTACGATGAACTACTCCAAGCCGTGCTTCCTGTAGCTTGGTTTGCATGCATGTTGCGGGGTTCCTGGAACACTGCTTCCACCTGCAATGCAGAGTTACAGTGCTTCTGTGGACTCCTAGTGACATCTGCATAGCTCATATTATGTCAAGTTTACACATGACAGAAGTCACTGTCTCCTGTTCGCATGCGTTGCCTGTGACACATTGCACATGTCTTACCTGGCATTTACCCACTGTGCAGTCTTTAATGCCAGTGCTATGAAACATAGCAGTACACCCACACATACACACCTTCAGTATGTTGTTCCCCATTGGCCCTATGTGTTGGTACTCACCATGGCAATCACACTACTAGGTAGCATGTGCAAAGGTAACCTGTGAATCACCTCTATGGTCCAGTTGTGGTTTTTGTGAGTCATGTGGCAATGTCACAGCTGCCACATGTATGCAGTAAACCATCCCCCTTTGGCCGGGAAAGTACAACACATGTGGGGATGCCACCACATAGCCAATCTGGGGACTGAGCCTCTGAACCCGTAATGCCATACCCTGTCAGGTGGCATGCATACTACAGTGACTACAATACAAGTCGACATAGACCCCCACTGACAGCATGCTGACACACTGGGGCTTTGGGACTCAGAATAGCATCCTGCCTGAGCATCACACATCTCCACAGCTGGCACACAGGCATATGTTACGTTGGAACAGAGCACATGCACACATGGCACAAACATCCCGTGTGCCACCCCTCACAGCCTGTAGGGCTACACAACACACCTGCTACAGATGTGTCAGGTACCTGTTTTGGGGCCTGCACGGGCTCAACAGGCTGTATCTGGTGAAGGTCACAGTGATATGCCTGGGGCACTATGGTCCACACAAAACACATGCATACAGGTCAGTCAGAGGCATGGACACATATGACTCAGTCATTGACCATGCCACTATGGATGACCTGAAAATACCTCCCTGGACTACATGATAGGGAACATAGAATGGATCTCTCAGCATGTGGCACGGGCCAGTATGAGCCTGATCTTGGTTGCCAACATACCCTCACCAGGTATCCTACCACTATATGTAGGAAGGGTGTTGTATGTCTACATTCTGCTCATCCCCAATGTCATTCATAGGGTATCCACTGGCTGTAAACTGTGCTTACATGCTGGGGAAGCCACAATGATGTGAAAGGGGGCCCCATGCCCCCGGGCCCAAATGTATTTTGGGGTTTGATAAAAATACTCCCTTTATGCTGCAGGACAGGATTACATAGCCACCTCCGGGGTATAAAAGGGTTAGGACACTAACAGTGCTGCTACACAACACCAGCAGTGTACACCGCAAGATGCATGCATGGACACTGTCCTCAGCGGTGAACTGCAATGTCTGTGCAGTACCAGATCCTGATTCATGGCTCACAGGTGCAACCATCACTGCCAGGTTATGCCTCATACCATGCCTGTCCCCCCACATGTAACACATGGACAGGGGTGGTACCCCAAGGCACCACAGATACACACACCTCCAGGTTGTTGGCACAGCACAAAGCATCAGGGCCTTTTCAGGGAAAACAGTGTGTGACTGCCATCTGGTTCATAGCCTGGCACACACCCCCCCATACACGGGAAAAACCACCTATCCTCCAAACAACACTGGCAATATGACAGTCTCAAGAACTTCTTTATAGGGGGACTGCATCCAGCCAAACATTGTGTGAGCATTACTGTAGCTACAACACACTAGTTGAAGGTTCACAGCATGTGGTCACTGAATTGCAGTGGAATGACATGTTACCACTCCCACAACAGGTGGGAACATGCAGCACCTGTCATCGACTACATGTAGACTATATGGCCCAGACCAGATGTGTATCCCCTGCTGTAGGTATTTTACCATATACAACCCCCACTGTATAGACACATACCGTGTGCGGCCCCTGCACAGTAAGACACAGTCATATTGTTTTGCATTGCAAATACCATTTATCCACTCGAGGCATGTGTCAGACATGGTAACTACTGCAGGTCACAGGTATTTATGTGTATGTGTCACACATAATCATTTAAACCATTGCTGGTTTAGGGAATGTCATGCATTGTTATGCACAAAAACCCACACAAGGTCATAATGTGTGACACAACCACCGTAGTTGTGGGTTCCAAAACATACCATTGTCTCTGACAAAGGTAATAGACCCAGTAGACACTATTGGCATTACTGGCCAACTAGCCCTGTTGTCTGTGCTGATAATTAACGGTGAAATCGGGTTTACTGGGGAATATACAACACATCTGGTGTATAGTAGCATTTGCCAGAAGGATGTTCTCTCACACATTGCATTTTCACACCCCACTACCTCCCCATACCCTTTGCAGGATTCATACCCTACCTAACTGCGGGGAGAAACTTAAAAATGCACTATTCAGATTACTAGATGGTTTTTTTCTCTGGCTGTACTTATAGGGGGCTGACATCATCAGTGTTTTTAAAGGGAATGTGGATCAGGGAGTGTGATCTCCTGATTGCCAAAACTAACATGTTTTTTTACAGAATTGCCCCACAACCCCACATCCAAACACTTCAGGTTTCAAACCCCTACCTAAAAATTTTTGACGGGGTGGCTTAGCAGATTTCACTATTCTGATTACGGGGGATGTCTCTTTCCAGCTGTACATAGGGTGCTGACATCATCATGTTTGGGAAAAGGGGAATGTGCATCATTTGTGTGATCTCCTGATTTCAAAAGCACATGTTTTCATACAGAATTGCACACACACAAAATCCCCATCCAAAAAACACACACATACCATTTGGGTTTCAAACCCTACTAATTATTTTGACACTGGGAGACGCATTAGCAGAGTGCTATTAATTACTGGGAGGTTTCCTTTCCTGCTGTACTTATAGGGTGCTGACATCATCCGTTTTAGAAGGGGAATGTGCATCCTGTAGTGTTTCCGTTTCCAAAAGGACATTTTTTTCACACAGACTTAACCCCCCCACACACACTGGGGAGGGAGGATTCAAACCCCTACCTAACTATGTTATGACACTCACGGGCGCATTAGCAGAGCGCTATTCCCTTACTGGGAGGTTTCCTTCTCCTGCTGTACTTATAGGGTGCTGAACATCAGTGTTTAGAAAGGGGTGTGCATCCTGTAGTGTGTTTTCCAGTTGCCAAAAGGGAATTTTCATACAGACTTGCACACACAACCCTCCACACACAACCCGAGCATTTGCAGGATTCAAACCCCTACCTAATATGTTATGACACACAAGACAGGCGCATTAGGGCTTTTATTTCTGGGAGGTTTCCTTCTCCTGCTTTCTTATAGGGTGCTGACATCATCAGTGTTTAGAAAAGGGGAAAGTGCATCCTGTAGTGTGTTTTCCAGTTGCCAAAAACATTTTTCATACAGACTTGCCCTACACTAACCCCCCCCACACACAGCATTTGCAGGATTCAAACCCCTACCTTAAAAGTTATGACACTGAGACAGACACATTAGCAGAGCCCCTATTCCCTTACTGAGGTTTCTTCTCCTGCTGTACTTATAGGGTGCTGAAACATCAGTGTTTAGAAAAGGGGAAAGTGATCCTGTAGTGTGTTTTCCCAGTTGCCAAAGGGACATTTCCTCACACAAATTAAAACACAAACCCACTCACCCCCGCATTTGCAGGGTTTAAACCCCCACCTAACTTTTTATGACACTTGAGGGGGCCCTTAGCAGCCCCTATTTTAAAATTTCTGGGGATCTGTTCTGCCCCGCAGTTTTTTAGGGGGCTGACATCTTTATTTCTACAGAGGTATGTACATTTGTACTACCTGTCAGGTGGGGGTAGCATATATTGCATTTGCAGCCACCACAGGGGCAGATATGCACATCGCACTGGGGTTTTGTTCTATACCATGCTTTGTGACCGGACCTGTAAAAAAAAACCAGTCCAGAACACCACACCCCCATCCAGGACACACCCTTTTCTTCCCTGGGAACAGTGCCATATGCAGGTGTTCACAAAACCCTTCCCGTTGTTAACATCAGGTACAGGCATTTGTGTGTGAGAACTACTCAGGCCTCTAAATTTACCCTACAGCCACTACAATTTTGTCCATGTCATGGCAGAACCACCACCACAGCCACATGGGGAATACATTTGCACCTGTCCATCTGCAACATGGGTACTCACTGTTCCACACCAGAGGTAGACCACCATTGTTGATATCTGACCATACCCACCTTTCCCCGGACATCCATATCCCATCCCACCCCCAGGCAAGGTTGTCACTCACAAAACTGTATTTAGCACAAGCAGACTCTACCTTGTAAGACTGGGGTGGACGACTTCAGGACCCAGGGGGGACTTACTGGCCCCTCTATAATCCTTGACAATTGATTCAGAGATGGTAGGTTTCATTGTATGATCCCACAAACCCAGACTCTCCACAACAAACACCTGTGGTTTCACCACCATTAGGTCCGACAGAGGAGCTAATACATTGCAAGTGACCCACAGGGGAGGACTCTGGAACAGTTCCCCACTTCATTCCCCTAACAACAACCAGTGTTACAGTAATTGTCCGGAAAAGCAATAGGGCTCCCCCCAGCTGTTTTGAGGTTCTTTAAGGCCTAGCAACCCTTTCCAGAAAAAACATGGTGTGGTTAGCACATTCAAACCCTGGGTCTACGGTGCCCCTGCTTGCGGGGTCCTGCCCCACGTTCCTTTGTGCCACTTTACAGGGAATGCCTAGTTGGGGGGCAAAGCCAAACACCTCTGGCTGGCTGCATTCCCTAGGGCAACACCTAGTATTGCCTCTACACCCATATTTTTGTGATCACAATATTTGTTGTTTTGTTCATGTTTGCAGGTCTTTTTGCCAAGATTCCCCGTTCCTTTCAATTGTGATCTTGGAAGTGTTTATATGGGGAAACCCCTTATCCTTTTGTTCTGTAGTCTTTACTGTGGTGGGCAGATTTTGGTTTGGTTTTCCTGGAAAACCTAAAACCCGATTGTGGGCCAATGTCAAATATGGCCAATGTTGAATGCCCCGTTCACCTTTCCAGGCTTTTTCACATTGTATTTATCAAAGGTGGACATGCCCATGGAGTTTCCATTTTGAATCTAAATCCCCCCAAGGTGTGTTGCTTCAACAAATTGTTTTTTGGTTTGTGTTTGTCATGTTTGGGAAACTGTGTTTTTCACAACAGGGTTATACTTCCTCAGGGGTTCATGGGATACTTTGCAACAGTTTCAAATCCCTTTTAAAGACCTAAAACTTGTCCTTTAGTGTCTGGTTCAGTCTTTCATGTGGTGGCTATCCTGGGGTTTAGTCCTATACGTTGACATCTTCATATAGCCAAAAGCTGTGTAGGGGCCAGTTGTGCCATATGACCATGGCATTTGTTCAGTTGGCTACCCCCCAGGCTTGTCCAAAATTGGTGTGTATTCCCAAAAGGGGGCATTGGCAAACACTAGGATGTTCCCAGGCCTTTCTGATCTGCACAGGGGTGTTTGTCCCTTCAAAACACATTGTAACGGATTTGCCAGCTATTCATGGGTTTGTATATGTCCTGTTATTGCATAAAAGTATACCCCGGGTTGCCTACCATCTCCCCCCACTCACAGGATTCCCTTTTGGGGGGTTTTTAAGTGCTTTGGTCCTGTACGGGGTTTTTAAGGTGGGGTGTTTGTTTTGGATCATTCGCAGCTTGTCCTATGTATTCAGGGGGGCAGGCCCTGTGATGCCACTCCCTTCGTTGTACAAGGTGCAGCATGTTCATTATTCCGTTGGCTGGTTCAACTCAGGCAAGTTTTGGGTGGGCATATCATGTGTGGGTTGCAGTTTGTTTATCGGACACATGGGCCCTTTTATGCCTTTGCTTCCTTGGGGGACTGTTGGGATTTCAGTTGATGGAGGGTCCAGGTATATCCCACAGGGGCTATTTTTCAATTGAACACTGAGGAGGTGATGCAGACCACAGGACCCCCTTTTAAGACAAATTCATGTTTTGGGTATATGGTAGCTGAAAATCAGAATGTTTGTCCAATCGGATCATTTGGTCCCCAGGCCTCATTTCATGTTGGTCAATGGGTTAAAACCCGTTGGAATTGGGGCACTTCTGTATATCCCCGGGGGGTTTCCCCTGCAATTAGTTGTAAAGGTTGGCTAGTTGTTGTTTTAGTGGTTTTGTGGGTTGCTTGTGTCACTGGGGTCAATATGGGGGGCTGTTTTATCCTTGCTACATGTTCTCAAGTCCTTCCCTTTGGCCCTTACCTAGGGCATATAATACAGAAGGGGGCCGGCCAACCTTGTGGGATGCCATATATTCTTTGTGTCTGCTGGATGCACATGGACCATTCAGTTCTTCCTTGGTCTGGGTTTGCAACCCCCTCTACATGGGGTTTTTTTCTGGTGTACCTCTGTTGTATTGTCTAAAACAATCCTCCCCTAAGTGTTGGCCACATTGCCCTCATCAATGCCCTTTGATTTTCTGGGGAAAAAAAGTTTAGGGGGGACTGCCTTACAAGCCACCTGTGTAGGGTCCATTCAGTGGTCCACAAGCTTTTTTCTTAATAGACCTTTCCTCTGTGGACCAAGCTTTCAATCCCGGGGTGGTAGTTTTATTCCATTAGGCAACATTTGTTGAAGGAACGTTGGACATGCTCTTTGGGTAATATCCTTGGTAAGGTGCATTGGGGGGTTTGATTTTGGGATTATTATTCTTAGTCCATGTTCCTAGCCCAACCCTCACATATTTCCTTGTGTTTTGTTTAGATGTGGCTTTACCTCAGTCTCAATGTCGGGCCAGAGTTGCTGGGATAGATATTTTGCATTCTGGGGGGTGTTTTTGCACCTGCAGGTTGTTGTTGGAATTTTGTGTTGTGTTTGGTATGTTTTTTGTAATATCTGTGTGTTCGGGGCTACTTGGATGCCCAACATGGTTCCTACCTCAGTTAAATAAGCCTTGTGATTACCTTAGTTCCCTTTCAATTTTTTTATCTTCATAGGTTTATGGGTTCAACTACTATCCACCCAGGGAAGTAAGCCTGCCCGGTGTGTTTTTTCCACCTTGCTTGTGAATTATGGCCATTTATGAATTTTTTACTGTGCCTCTGTTGGTCTGACACAGTGAAGCCCCGGTACATTAGACTCCCTCCATTTCTTTCCTGTTGAGGGGGTCATAGGGGGCTCCAACATGGATTGGGATCCTTTTCTGGGTTGGGGCCTCTGGGGTTTTGTATTGTCCCTCCAGCACATCCTTTTCATTATGGGAGGCTGCATCGTCACTTACACTAAGGCTTTGTTTCCTTGGTGGACTGTTTACCCGTTTGGACATGGTTGCAAAGTCAAAGTTGTGTGGGTTGTGACTGCATTCGTGGGGTGTTAAGCCAGGAGCTTGAAAATTTTTACCCTTTATCCCCTTTGGTGGGGTTTTGGGTCTTCTCCCTGCAGGTGCACATGGACTCCCATATTCATTTTCTGTTATGGGTCTGATAAGGGGCTACGGGGCCTGCCTTGTTGATGTAGTGTGAACCTTTTATTGCCAATATGACAATCTTCCTAGCCACATTGGCTTTATTCCTGCAGGTTTGTATTTTGGCCCCGGTCCCTGAATCCTTTCTTAAAGGTTTGTTGTGGGAATTTTTGTACCTTTCTGGTTTTTGGGACTTATACGTCCGTGTTTCAATTCTGGGGGGTTTTGGTTAATTTTTGTTTGAAAAAAAAAAAAAAAAAAAAAAAAAAAAAAATAAAAAAAAAAAAAAAAAAAAAAAAAAAAAGAGAAAAAAAAAAAAAAAAAAAAAAAAAAAAAAAAAAAAAAAAAATAAAAAAAAAAAAAAAAAAAAAAAAAAGGGGGGGGGGGGGGGGGGGGGGGGGAGGGGGGGGGGGGGGGGGGCGGAAGGGGGGGGGGGGGGGGGGGGGGGGGGGGGGGGGGGGTGGGGGGGGGGGGGGGGGGGGGGGGGGGGGGGGGGGGGGGGGGGGGGGGGGTGGGGGGGGGGGGGGGGGGTGGGGGGGGGGGGGGGGGGGGGGGGGGGGGGGGGGGGGGGGGGGGGTTTTGGCAAAACCCTTTTTTCTTTTTACACAAAAATTTTTTTTTTTTCACTTTTTGGGTTTTTTTTTCTTTTTTTTTTTTTGGCCCCCAGGGGACTGTGGTTTTTTTAGGGGAAAGGTGGGTTAATTTTTTCCGGGGGGGTTTATTAAACCCCTTCCTTTAAATTTTTTTGGTTTTCTGCCAGTGTCATCCGGCCTGGGGTACATACTGAGATCATCCATGTCTCTTTTCATGTAGCCAGGGAGGTACATCTCAGGTCATTCACACCAGCATGGACTTTGGGAATCATATTTCTGCTTGCTTTGGGGTGACCTGCGTACTTGTTTATGTGGCTTTTTGTGGCAGCCTACAGGCAGCTTACTTACCCTTTCCTTGTTCAGTCTGGTGAGTGGGACAGCAGTGTGTCTGCCTATAAAGACACCTATTACAACTGTATCAGGCATGTTGTTTCTCCTTCTGGCCTGTGACTGTTTGGCACACCAGCTTTATGTATTGTTTTGCATGTGCTATGTTTGGAGGTTGTGGTTGCTTGTGATCTGCTTTGGAGGCTTCTGTTGGTGTGGTGTGTTTGTAATTAGGGCCTCCAGGAATTTTTTTCTGTGTTTATGTTTTGGTTTACAGTTGTAAGGTCTATGTGGGACTGGGTTTGTGGTGTATGTGGTTACCTTCTCCTCCTGACTAGTTTTGACAGTACTGAGTTGGGGAGCTCCCCATCTTTTCTCACAAAAAAACCTTTTTTGGGGGGTGTAAATTGCCTCTGGATTCACAGATTCTACTTGTTGTGGCTGGCCTTAGTGGATTGTATGTGTGGACATATTTATTGCCATACTACTGTCAGTGATTATTTCCCCTTTTATGTTTGCTCTATCATGTGTAGCTTCCTCATTCTCTTGCATGGTTTGGTAATGGCTGGAGTCCACATGCCAGATGCCTGCGTGTATGGCATTGTGTTGTTGTTTTTGTGATTGCAAAATCCAAGCATTCCTGGCTGTGTTCATGGAATGCCTGTATAACAGTTCTGGGTGTGTCCCATATTCTGCACTGCACAGGGCCTTTTTTGGATTCCACATCAGTTTGGAGGGTGCAACTTTTACACATGTTTTTCACTGTGGTATTCTGGCCAGGGACTGGGTCAGGATGTGTATATCCAGTGTGATTACTCTATGGTCTGGTCTTACCAGTGAGGATACACTTCTCATCTTGCCATCCAGTACCATGTTGCTGATTATCACATCCAGTATGCTTACCCTCTTGTGGGAGTGGTACATTGTTCCTGGGCATTTTGGTTTATGGATTCTGGGAACTTTTTCCCTGTGTTGGTGCTAGTATAATGCTCCCAGTGTATGTCTGGGTATTTTCAGTCAACAATATAATGTGGTTTGGGGGCTTGATATATTCATGTATTCCAACATAGGCCAGGTGCAGTTCCTGGTATTAGGACAGTAGTCTGAGCAGGCTAAAATACGGGGAGGCGTTTTAGCCATTGGTATTTGACCATGGCTAATCCATGCTCCTTCTTGTTGTGGTACCAACATGGGGGTGTGGTTATCCTTGACATTTTTTGCTAGTCACCCCCCTTTTTGTAGCTTGTTCCATGTTTTGGGGCTGTACAGCACAGTATGAGGTGTAACCTGGTAGTGTTAGGGTGCTGATGGGGTTGTGAGCCTTGACCCAGTTTTCTATTACAGGACTGATATCAACATTCTCCATACTGTGTGTTTTACACTGCACATCTTGCTGTTTAGACTTCTGGCATTGGGTAGCATTACATCTAGGTTCTATCCCTTGTGGTACCTATGAAGGTGGGTTTGTGTTTTGAGACTTACCTATTCAGGGCATGCTGTGGGTACTGACAGCCTTTGCCAGTATCCATGGGGTTTTGATAGGTGCCCCCCCCTAGCAGGTGGTGCATCATGTCATGCTCAGCATGTCTTCCCAGCCTGAAACATTGGCCCCCCTTTGACTAACTGCATTACTTCAGCCAGTTATTGCATTGATCATCCCATCGTCTTTTTGTGGCTCCTTGCTGGGTGAAGGTGGATGTTAGTCAGGGTCTCAGGTGTGCATATAGTACATGGTGTTACATTACTTAACACATGGCATTCATGCCTCAGGTGGTGCTGCAGGGGCCTCTGTCGGATGCATATTACATTTCCCTGTACATGTTTGTGAGCAGGTCATGTCATTTTAGGCATCCTGTTATTATTTGAGTGAGTCAGAGGGGGTATCATTCCCAGGGTTCCTACTGAGCCAGTGTATGTGTTATGCATTGCCTCTTTGCCAAGGCCAGGGCATACTGGGCATGCCTCCTTCTGCCTACTGGGCCAGGCTCAGGTTGTTCCTCCTCCAGTCACGCCTGGGGATGGCCTTGGCAATGGTGGGGGCTGTTTGGCCCATTGCTGGTCCTGCTGCAGCTGTTTTCGCAAGATCATATTATGTAGCATAGCACATACCATGACAATTTGGGTACATGTAGTTGGTGTGTACTGCAAGGCTCCACCAGATGTGTCCAGACACCGGAACCGCAACTTGAGCAGCCCAAACACACGCTCTATTACATTACGTGTTTGTGCATGTGCTGTTCAGGTGTGTGTGCATTTCTGATGGGTGTCATCAGCCACGGCTCCAGTGCATAACCTGCATCCCCCACTAGGTTGTCATGTGGGATGTCCCCATTGGCAAATGTCTGGTACAGCTGCGTAAAACGCCAGATGTGGGAATCATGGTAACTCCCAGGGCAGCCAGCACACACATTCATTATTATGCCCTGGGCATCACACACGACCTGGCAGTTGATGGAGGGGAAGCCCTTGCGGTTAATGTAGGCCCTACCCTGCTCACCGGCTGGTGCTTTGATGCGTATGGGCGTGCAGTCTATTGCACCCACTACCTCAGGGTATTCCGCTATTTGCTGGAAGAGACGCATATTGCTGGCCAATACCTCACGGTCATTGGGGAAATATACATGATCACCGACATGTGCTGACATGGCATCCAGGAACTGGTGCAGTACCCTGGAGGCTGATGCCTGTGATATCCCCATCCTATCCACCGTTGGTCTCTGGAAGGTACCTGTTCCTAGTATTCTTAGGCCAACACATACCTTGGTTTCCACTGGGATGGGTTCCCCCTGTTGGTTCTGTGTGTGAGGCATGGCCTGCACAGCTCAACTATTTGCTGCAGGAGCCCCTGTCCACTCTATAGGGTCTACTATCTCCAGCTCATGTAACCCATGGTAGGTGACCCTGGGCCTGTACACTCTTCTCTGTCTCCTCACTGTGGGTTGTCTGGCATCATCTGCATTGTCACCACCCTCAGCAAGTCGCCTATGTGTCATTATGACAGCTATGGCAGCCCCTAACATTTCTGCTCTGAGTTAGCTTTTCAGTTTTCACTTCTATTAGCTTACTCCTGTCTTGCAGTGTCTCTTAAAAGAAACATCCTGCCACTGTTTGCAGAGTTTTAAGTGCTGGGCTGGGCTACTATACTGCCTGTGTAATGGCCTGCTTCTAATTGTTTCCACCTGCTAGCTTCAGCAGTATTTCCCCGCTAGCTTCCTACTAATTCTGTTGCTTCCTTTTTCCTTTCTGTTTCCTCAGGGGAGCAACGTGCATACCCAGAAACAGCTCACAGTGGCTTACACCCCGCATGCTTACAGTTCAGAAACTACTTATTTGGTTAAAAAGCCCACCCCGCAAACTGTGTTACAAGTCTGCCAACAGCCTTAAAGCTCAGCCTGTAAAGGGGACACACCAGGGAAACAGTGTTAAACATCTACCAACACGCTCCCACATGCTCAGTCGCCTTACATGCACACGCCCTACCCCCATGTGCGCATCATGCCCCCCAGCAAGAAACTTTGGTGTAAGTAACAGTGTACACCTTCCATTTCTTGACTTTCCCATCTTATCTTGTGGCACTCCTCTTTCCTGATCTGTGTCTGTCATCTGTCATGTTACACTGACCTCCAATGAACTGCATTTCTTTCTACCATTCCCCTGTGATGTTTTTTACCTATTCCCCCCCTTTTTTCTCTTAATTCCTTCCCCTTAATTGTATTCCCCCTTTTCAAACCCACTTCAGACTGTTTTCTCATTTTGCCCCCCCCATGTTT
>NC_056737.1:1394159189-1394314916 GCF_019279795.1 Protopterus annectens | reverse complement strand
CCCTTTTGGAAAATGCTACAATACACCAGATGCTGCATATTACCCCAGTAAACACAGGGGATGTCACCACACTATCAGCACAGCCAAACAGGGCTAGTTGGCCAGTAATGCCAATAGTGCGCTCCGCTACTGGGTCAATTGCCACTGTCAGAGTACAGATAGTTATGTTTTGGTAACCCACATCTGCCACGTGTGGTTGTGTCACACATTATGACCTTGTGTGGGTCTTTGTGGGGGGGGGTAGCAGGGTGTGTGTAAATGCAAGTGTGAGAGAACAATCCTTTTGGCAAATGCTACAATACACCAGATGCTGCATATTCCCCCAGTAAACACAGGGGATGTCACCACACTATCAGGAAACCCAAACAGGGCTAGTTGGCCAGTAATGCCAATAGTGCGCACTGCTACTGGGTCTATTACCATTGTCAGAGTACAGATAGGTATGTTTTAGTAACCCACAACTGCCACGTTTGGTTGTGTCACACATTATGACCTTATGTGGGCTTTGTGGGGGGAGGTAGTAGGGTGTGTGTAAATGCAAGTGTGAGAGAACAGATCCTTTTGACAAATGCTACAATACACCAGATGCTGCATATTCCCCCTGTAAACACAGGGGATGTCACCACACTATCGGCACAGCCAAACAGGGCTAGTTGGCCAGTAATGCCAATAGTGCGCTCTGCTACTGTGTCTATTACCATTGTCAGAGTACAGATAGGTATGTTTTGGTAACCCACAACTGCCACGTGTGGTGTTGTCACACATTATGACCTTGTGTTGGTTTTTCTTGGGGGGGGTAGTAGGGTGTGTGTAAATGCAAGTGTGAGAGAACAGATCCTTTTGGCACATGCTACAATACACCTGATGCTGCATATTCCCCCAGTAAACACAGGGGATGTCACCACACTATCAGCACAGCCAAACAGGGCTAGTTGGCCAGTAATGCCAATAGTGCGCTCTGCTACTGGGTCTATTACCATTGTCAGAGTACAGATAGGTATGTTTTGGTAACCCACAACTGCCACGTGTGGCTGTGTCACACATTATGACCTTGTGTGGGTCTTTGCCGGGGGGGAGGTAGCAGGGTGTATGTAAATGCAAGTGTGAGAGAACAATCCTTTTGGCAAATTCTACAATACACCAGATGCTGCATATTCCCCCAGTAAACACAGGGGATGTCACCACACTATCAGCACAGCCAAACAGGGCTAGTTGGCCAGTAATGCCAATAGTGCGCTCTGCTACTGGGTCTATTACCATTGTCAGAGTACAGATAGGTATGTTTTGGTAACCCACAACTACCACGTGTGATTGTGTCACACATTATGACCTTGTGTGGGTCTTTGTGGGGGGGGTAGTAGGGTGTGTGTAAATGCAAGTGTGAGAGAACAGATCCTTTTGGCAAATGCTACAATACACCAGATGCTGCATATTCCCCCAGTAAACACAGGGGATGTCACCACACTATCAGCACAGCCAAACAGGGCTAGTTGGCCAGTAATGCCAATAGTGCGCTCTGCTACTGGGTCTATTACCATTGTCCGTGTACAGATAGGTATGTGTTTGTAACCCACAACTGCCACGTGTGGTTGTGTCAGACATTATGACCTTGTGTGGGTCTTTGTGTGGGGGGGGGTAGTAGGTTGTGTGTAAATGCAAATGTGAGAGAACAGATCCTTTTGGCAAATGCTACTATACACCAGATGCTGCATATTCCCCCAGTAAACACAGGGGATTTCACCACACTATCAGCACAGCCAAACAGGGCTAGTTGGCCAGTAATGCCAATAGTGCGCTCTGCTACTGGGTCTATTACCATTGTCAGAGTACAGATAGGTATGTTTTGGTAACCCACAACTGCCACGTGTGGTTGTGTCACACATTATGACCTTGTGTGGGTCTTTGGTGAGGGGTAGTAGGGTGTGTGTAAATGCAAGTGTGTGTGAGAACAGATCATTTTGGCAAATGTTACAATACACCAGATGCTGCATATTCCCCCAGTAAACACAGGGGATGTCACCACACTATCAGCACAGCCAAACAGGGCTAGTTGGCCAGTAATGCCAATAGTGCGCTCTGCTACTGGGTCTATTACCATTGTCAGAGTACAGATAGGTATGTTTTGGTAACCCACAACTGCCACGTGTGGTTGTGTCACACATTATGACCTTGTGTGGGTCTTTGTGCATAACAATGCATGCCATTGCCTAAACCAGCAATGGCAATGCACACATGATGTATGTGTGTGACACATACACACAAATACCTGTGACCTGCAGTAGTTATCATGTCTGACACATGCCTCAAGTGGATAAATGGTATTTGCAATGCATAACAATATGACTGAGTCTTACTGTGCATGGGCCGCACGTGGTATGTGTCTATACAGTGTGGGTGTATATAGTTAAATACCTACAGCAGGGGATACACATCTGGCCTGGGCCATATAGTCTACATGTAGTCAATGTCCAGGTGCTGCATGTTCCTACCTGTTGTGGGAGTGGTAACATGTCATTCCACTGCAATTCAGTGACCACATGCTGGGAACCCTTCAACTAGTGTGTTGTAGCTACAGTAATGCTCACCCACAATGTTTGGCTGGATGCAGTCCAGCCATATAAAGGCAGTTCTTGAGACTTGCATATTGCCAGTGTTGTTATGAAGGATAGGTGGGTTTCCTGTGTATGGGAGGGTTGTGTGTGCCAGGCTATGAACCAGACGGCAGTCTGACACACTGTTAGCTACACATGAATAGGCCCAGATGCTTTGTGCTATGCCAACAACCTGGAGGTGTGTGTATCTGTGGTGCCTTGGGATACCACCCCCCTGTCCAGTGTTACATGTGTAGGGGACGACAGGCATGGTATGAGGTATAACCTGGCAGTGATGGGTTGCACCTGTGAGCCGTGAATCAGAACTCTGTTACTGCACAGACATTGCAGTTCACCGTGCTGAGGACAGCGTCCAGTACATGCATCTTGCGGTGTACACTGCTGGTGTTGTGTAGCATCACAGTTAGTGCCCTATCCTGTGTGATACCCGCGGAGGTGGCTATGTAATCCGTGTTCTGCAGCATAAGGCAGTATGTGTGTATCAAGGGGCTTCGCCAATATACATTGGGCCATGGGTGTCACGTGCAAGCTGCCCCTCGCACATCATTGTGGCTTCCCTAGCATGTAAGCACATGTTGACAGCCAGTGGATACCCTATGAATGACATTGGAGACTGAGCAGAATGTAGACATAGAACACTCTTCCTACATATAGTGGTAGCATACCTGGTGGGGTATGATGGCAACCAAGATCAGGCTCATACTGGCCCGTACCACATGCTGAGAGATCCCGTCTATGTTCCCTATCATGTAGTCCAGGGAGGTATGTCTCAGGTCATCCATAGTGGCATGGTCAATGACTGAGTCATATGTGTCCATGCCTCTGACTGACCTGTATGCATGTGTTTTGCGGTGGACCATAGTGCCCCAGAGGCATATCACTGTGACCTTCACCATGTACAGCCTGTTGAGCGGGACCCCACTGTAGTGGCCAAGAGAGGTACCTGACACATCTTTAGCAGGTGTGTTGTGTAGCCCTACAGGCTGTGAGTGTGTGGCACACAGGATGTGTGTGCCATGTGTGGCATGTGCTCTGTTCCGATGTAACATATGCCTGTGTGCCAGCTGCGGAGGTGTGTGATGCTCAGGCAGGATGCTATTCTGAGTCCCCACGTATGCCCCAGTGTGTTCAGCTTGCTGTCAGTGTGTGTCTATGTCTGACTGGTATTGTAGTCACTGTAGTATGACATGCCACCTGACAGGGTATGGCATTACTGGGTTCAGAGTGCTCAGTCCCCAGATTGGCTATGTGGTGGCATCCCACACATGTGTTGTACGTTCCTGGCCAAAGGTGATGGTTGACTGCATACATGTGGCAGCTGTGACATTGCCACATGACTCACATAAACCACAACTGGACCATAGAGGTGATTCACAGGTTACCTTTGCACATGCTACCCTAGTAGTGTGATTGCCATGGTGAGTACCAACACATAGGGCCAATGGGGAACAACATACTGAAGGTGTGTATGTGTGGGTGTACTGCTACTGTTTCATAGCACTGGCATATATGACTGCACACATGGGTAAATGCCAGGTAAGACATGTGCAATGTGTCACAGGCAACATACATGCGAACAGGACAGACAGTGACATTCTGTCATGTGTAAACTTGACATACGTATCGTACGCTATGCAGATGTCACTAGGAGTCCACAGAAGCACTGTAACTCTGCATTGCAAGTGGAAGCAGTGTTCCAGGGAACCCCAAGCGAACATGTATGCAAACAAAGCTACAGTAAGCAGGGCTGGAAGTAATCCATTGTACAAAAAAGAAGGGGTAACACTAACAGTAGGTAACAGTGCAAGTATGTAGGCACTATCAAAATGTACCCAGGAATGCACAGCGCAGATGCCCATGGTAGAACTGATATTATGTCATAGTTAATTGTGATTTGGATTACATTGGTACTGCACACATATCAACATGCGCAAACATCCACATTGCATAGTCGTTGTGGGCAACTTGCCACCATTACTGTACATGTCAATCATTGCATATCACTACTTGCATTAGCTTCCCCCCTGTGCTACCCATGTATGTGGCTATCTGTTGACATCCTTACCACCGGTATGCAATCATGTGCAGCTGTTACACTTTGGTACGTACTATGGGTGCAGATAACAATTCAGGACAGTCATACGGTTACTGCATCAGGCATACTGGGATATACACACAGTCATATCAGCACACTGTACTGTTACCAACATGATACAACTAATACACTTCTATGTAGTCACCCTGTGCATCAGCAACGTGTTTACCTGTTCCTGCACTGATGTTGGAGATTGCAGGAGGTGGCACAGTTTCATCATATGCACAGGGTGTGAATTAGGTATGCCTGAGTCTGCCACTGATACCACCAATTGACATGTGTGTGTATGTGTGTTGGTGAGGGACAGCAGTACAGGGTGGGGCACTGTTGGTGCAGTGTGTGCGTGTATGTGGTAGCCCTAGGTGTTATCATTTCGCATGTGTGTATGCACGCACACAGTTCCACCTCATAGCTGCCATATACAGGGGTTTGTAGACAGCCACAGACTGCACCTGGCAGGTCATACAGATCAGTGTCTTTGGGCATGGACACGGTACCTGTGCCTGGCAGGGGTGCTATGGACCGTATCCGGTACTAAGCCAGACTGGGTACTGTCATCAGAAGTGGGAGTGTGTTGACTGGACACAGGTCCCTGTTGGGACTGTCCAGAGCCACGTGCACGTGGTCTCCTGGGGTGTTCCAATGACAGCACAGACCCAGCATGGCTAGGGCTGCTGCTGGCACTATGGGGGCATGTGCGAGCCTGTTGTCATCCGCGCCGACTGCCAGCTGCTGCTGTTGCTGGCATATGGCCACGTTGACACCGCAACCGCCCACCATTGCCCTGGCTCATGGACATTTGGTTGTGGAACTGCTGTAATATGTCCCCACAATGTCTGTCTATGACATTGTTGAAATTACGGATAGCATCCGCGATGTCACGCATACTGTCAGTCATGGCTGTGCGACATGCTCTCAGCTCCCTCAGACCCTGTCTGTTGTACCTTTCCATACGCGACTGTGCCTGCATGACAGCCCGAAACATAGCTGAGGTTGACAGACCTCTTTGGGCATGTTTGCCAGAGGCAGTACGCCCATGGATGCTCCCACGAGAACCCATGGGCAACTGTCTGTGTGGTACCATCACAGGACCCTGCTCATGGCTGCTGTGTGGGGAAGCATGTGCCACAGATACCACATTACCCTGGTCAATGCCCACTGTATCCTGTCCATCTCCTAGGGACAATGGTGAAAAAGGATGTACTGGCAGGATGATTGTGCGCAATGATGGGGTTGACAGCTGTGTACTGACAATTGGCTGACCAATGGCGGACCCTGACACACCTTCCTGTACCATTACACAGATATCATCATTACCAGTACCTGTGGCACCAGATTCAGGTTCCCTGCTGCAGGACACCAGAGCAGCACCAGAACCTGTGGGAGGAAGACAGGAAACACAGCTTACAGTGTCCACACAATGTTACCAGTGATGCACATATGCACACATGCACACATGCACACATGCACACATGGACACAGGTACACATGCATACATGCACACAGGCACACATGCACACATGCACACTTGGACACGTGTACACATGCACACATGCACATGTGGACACATGCACACATGCACACATGGACATAGGCACACATGCACACATGGACACAGGCACACCTGCACACATGCACACATGCACACCCCGCAGTACACACACAGAGCACTACTGAGTTACACTAGTATTACTAGCACTATCAGGACTATTATAGGTATTGTTAAACACACTCACCAGCATGGATGGCCTGCCTTGCTGTAACCCCGGAGGGACCTGCAGAAATGAGGAGATTAATGTCAGTGGGCACAACTGTGCCATTGATACTGCATATGATACAGTGCAGTAGTACACCAGTTGCCTTTCACACGTCAGCTGCTGATATTGCCAATATCACACATGCACAATTACATACTATGTTGACAGCTACATACCATGGACACACCTTACACATGCATAAACTAACAGTGTACAGAACAGTCAAGTGTACATATGGCATATTACCTGCACGCTCTATGTCGTGCTGCTGTGTGGATCCAGCCTCCATCATGATGCAGGTGTATTGCTGTTGCTGTTCCAGGGCTGGAGCCACAAAACTTAGGAGTAGCCCCTCCAGTCTGGTGAGAGGGGGATGTGTGGCCACCCCACCTCCTGTGGCAACCTGTTGCCTGTGGATATCCGACGCATGCTGACGGACATTTCTGATTAAATCACTGCAGTGATGTCGTACCTGCTCATATGTCCTATTATGCGTGCCAATGTCATTTACCCTATGGACAAGGTCTTGCCACAGTGCAGCCCTCTCCTGCTGATTCTGGCTTGTGCGGTAAAACAGTATGTCATAATCCCGCACCAGGCTCTGGTGTATCTCCTCATCTCATCCTCCTCATCTTCCACTGCAGAGTAGTCAGGATTACGCTGACGCGCCATCTCCCTGGAAGAGAACAAAAACAGGATATCAGCAGACTATGTCAGCAATATATGGCACACATACTATACATGATACTCAAGTGTAGTGATATACTACTACTCCCATATGTTACATGTGTGTGTCTCGTGGTGGATACACAAGTACATGGCCAGTTATCAGTGCTCACCTGTGCAACAATACCTGCCACATTCCATACAACATAGTAGCATGCCCCATCGGTCAGCACACTGTGACAGGTCCAATGCACAACCTCACTCTGGGGGTTCATACCAAGGTACTGTATGTGGAACGCCATCCACTAGTGTGATCTGGACACAAGTTACTCGGCCTGGATATACATATCCCACCACCACTACCAACACAGTAGACTACTTTGATATGTATGTGATTAGACAGTTATTCTCTTGTTAGGACTGAGATGGTATCCATGCAGCCCACTGGGCCAGTGGAAGCCACAACCCACACTGCTGAACCCTTTGCGAATGCTTACCACGGACATCCCACAGATTGCATGGAACTTGCACACACATTTCTAACCCAGACCCTATGCACAAAGGTTAGGCATCCTGTCCGGTGGACCCCTGCCAGAGGCAGATTGTATAACAATAGCAGGAGGCTACTGCAGGACAGAGCAGATTCACATTAAGGGAAAGCATCTGTGGTCAGCACTGGTAATATGCTACGGTCTCTCATAACAACGGCCACGGCCTACTCTGGGAGGGAAACGGCCACAAACACTATAGATAACCACAAGGCATTCTTCAGTTATGTTACACATATGGACAAAATGCCTCAGATATGCTCTGAGTTAATACACACCTACTTAACATTCACCGAACACACAGATATTGGTAACATTCTTGCAGACAGGTTCGGTTGCATATCCCTCCTTCTCCCCCACAAGTAGAAATACTTATCACAGCTGAATGTAACCTCCCTATCATCTCACATGTCCAGGTGAGGGCCGCCCTCAGCAAAGCAGAACACACAGCATCACTGTGACCTAATGGTATCCCTGGATGTGTGCTACGTGCACTCCAAGAGGACATACAACCGCATATAAGACTGATATTTAACCTTGGCCATACTACAGGATATGTACCTGAACACTGGCATACAGCAACAGTGGTCCCACACCACTAAGGAGGCACCTCTACTGACCCTGGGAACTACCGCATCATAAGCATAACCGGCCTGGTCTGCTAAGCTATGGAATTATTCAGTATGGGATGCATATACAGCAATATTGGGTACCTGCAGACAGTTGTTCCTGGACAGTTTGCCTTTGTGATGGGCTGATCCTGCCTGTTGAACCTGGTTGACCTTTCAAAACAGTCACTACAGCCATTGATGAGGGCAACGCACAGACAACTGCTGCCAGGATCATGGCCTAACACTGACTGACATGTAATGTATAGTCATCCCCTTATAGTGGAACTACGTACACACAACATATCACATGGACATACCTATAGATACAGACCTATGACACATTTGGAGGGTTCACAGTATGCAGACTATTAACCTGCTACTTTACATTACCTGTGTTTGTCGCAGCTGGTTGCGTTACCACTACTTCTGCTTCCTGCTGCTGCTGGCATGGCTTGCTACTGTCACTGCTGACAGCTTAGACTCAGTGTGTAGCGTGTGTTTTTTTTTTTCTCTCACTCTCTGTCTCTGTCTCTGTCTGTCTCTCTCCCTCTGTCTGCTTCCAGACAGTGCAATGAACGTATTGCATGTGTGTAGTGCAAGTACAGGATGCTTTTGTAGGTATCTGCATAGGTCCATGTGATGGCCTCTGCACCAATTGTAAGCCAGCATTTGCTAATTGCATGCAGCCAGTTGTGTACTGATTGCAGTTCTCACTGATTTCAGGACAGTGCTATAAAAGGGTATGTGAGATAGGCATTGCCCTTTCAGATTGTAAGGGCGGGGACCATGCTGGTATGCTGTGGACACTGTTCTGTGAGTGTAAAGGTTAGTATCTCTCTCATGATTCAGGCTGTGTTGTAGATTCACATTTCTCCATTCCTCTCTCCTGTTCCCTGTAGTAAGTGTGTATGCACAATGACACCTACAACTATATATATATATATATATATATATATATATATATATATATGTAAATATACATACATTTATATATGTATATTAACTGACATTATTACCTACTAGCTACCAACTAGCATGGCTGTTTCTGTTCACACACTACTATTATGGAAATCCACTAGTTTTGACAGTAATTCTAAATGACATGCTTTGTGTACTACACATCCTATATTCCCTTTACATTAATTCCTACTATTACATGATATATTTATTTTAGCACAATGTTCTTGTATAAGAGTCATGGCTTAGTGGTAGGTCATGCAGAATACTGTTTCCAAGGTCCTGGGTTCGGGACTGACAGTGGGATTTTATTTTGCTTTTAAACTGACTACAGGACCTGTCAATCAGAGTGACTAAGGCACTTTTAAGCAGTTGTAACTGGGTTAGCTGGTTTCTTGTGAGCTCACTCATGCGCACTGGCGTTTAGCTCTGCGCACACATGCGCACACCCGCTTACAACCGCTTAACAGTGCTTACTCTGGTGTACACCCGCGCTATTTTCTTTGAAAGAAATGAAAATGGGGAGACAGGAAAGTGGTGAAAAAGGGGTCACAAAGAGGGTAAGACAGTAGGCAAACAAGCTTGGGATTTGCAGGAGGGATGTAGGTAAGGCCCATAGCTGCCCATTTCTTCATCAGCAACAGCTGTGCATATGTATCTAATTTGGTGTGACATTTGAAACCTTCCACCCCTGAGAGAGGTGTCAGGACAACAATAATACTTGTTGTACAGCCAATTGTAATTGATAGTTTCCATGTCCAGCAGACATGTGTGCGGAATGGGTAGCTACGTATGGGGCATAATTTTTTTGTGGGTACAGAGTGCCCTTTTTTTTTTTTTTCAGGTGAGAGTGGTATGTCAGGTGAAGGAAGTCGGTATAGCTGGGGAGGTAGGTTGGGTAGGTCAACAGACAAGACAAACAAGATGCATACAGGGGCGGTGTATGACACGTGTGGGGGGGTTACACAATTGACGGGGACGGAGGTTTGGATATCCAGAGCCCATGAGCCCACAGATGGCAACATTGGAACTGATATCCCCACCCATGGGCAGTTGCCACTGTTCCTTCACTGCCCAAGATGGGGCTGTGCTGGGGGCTGTGTAGGCCGGGCAACAGGCATGCCCGTAAGTTGTGCCACCTGTGCCTCAAGCTGGCTTAGGGGCCCAAGAACAGAGTCCTGGATCTCCCTACGCACGACAGTCCGGATGCTATGGAGGGTGAGTGGTGGTTCTCCTCTGGCCACACTTGCTGAGGGGGGACGAGCCCCATCCCCTGCAGCGCTTCCACCCACAGGTGGCACAGGGCCACCGGAGGAGGGTCAAGACTGGGCACTAGTGCCAGGTGCACTCGCTAGCTGAGGTCCCGCTGGAACCCACCTTCCCTGTCGTCCTATGTTTTGCATTATGTCATGACAGTTTGGGTTAGTAACATATAATACCATTCACAATTAGTTGTAACAGCATGCATTAGTATTCCCATTAACCAAACACCCAGATATTCACACCATTGAACAGCGAGCATAACACATGCATAATTTGAACAGCAATACACAGTCCAACAACATGCAGGGTTGATTGATGGCAACAGGCCATCAGGTTTGGATGTATGAACAGGGCAGATGCATCAACGGACATGCAAATATTTATGACCCAACAGGACAAATGTCCAGGGGTGTTAATTGTGATTGCACATACCATTTTCACGTGGAATGGGTTATATGTGGTTATAGGGTGGGGTGAAGAAAATAATATTAACACCTTCGAATACCAATACATATGCTGTACATTTCTAATAGCTGCACATATATACACACTACTGTTCTAACTACAGTTTCCTATATGATAACTACTTCAATTTGGTGATAGGACTGTTACTTCTACATCAATATACATTTTATTGTTCTTCATACACATTCATATCTGGCTTTGTTCAGCTACATCTTCCTGCTACATTTGCTTTATATATTTGGTATGTCAGACAATCATACTATCTGCATATTGCAGACTGAGAGCAACATATCCAGATTTTGGGATACACATTCCAGCTGCAGCAACACTTTCAACAGATTTCACTGTTTGGTTTTGCTTCTCGCATGCATTTCATTCTGTACTGACTGCAGTATACTTTATTCAGGGGTTATTACTACTTTATTGGTGGATTCATAACACTTTCTCACACTCTCTCACTTGTTTTCATTTTACTATTCAGGATGGTACTTACTTCTAGGCTTTATTGACATGTTTTACCTGTAGTTATTACAATCCTTTCCAGCAGTCTCACTTCTGTCATGTTTCAGTATTTCAACAGGGGTATATTGCACACATGTGATTTGCTCATCTTCTGCAGCTGTACTTTTCAGCCTGCTGCAGGTTGTGTACTATTATATTACAGGTGGGGCATCTTTATTTCAGACTTTATTTCAGACATTTTCATTTTTCTGTTTGGATTACAGACTGTAACACACTTTTGTAATCAAGCAATACTTGCAAACACTCTTACACTTGTTACTTGCACATTCTATTACTTAGTGACTACACTGCACTCTTTTGCTAACTGTCATACTTTTATATTTCTTTACAGTTACTGGGAGAGGATTACTGACCTGCCTGGTGGCGCAACCGCACCAGCCTATCGCCATAGGCTCTGCGGTTCGCAGAACGGACACCTGCAGCTGTAATATAAATGAAGTAATATTGGAATACACATCTCCATAATATCAGCTAGTTTAATTTCTTACAAACATAATTACATGTAACTTACTCAGTAGTGGGGCGTTGGGCATTTGCCGGGCCTCCTGGATCCAAAGGTTCAATTGGTCCTGCTTGCGTCTCTTCAGGTCCGCATGGTGGTGATGAACCTTCTCACCAGTCCTTGGAATCCCTGTGGCACTGGTGAGATCATGAGCCAACCGGTCCCACGCCTCAGCCTTATATGCTCCCCACAGGACCTGGCCCTGCATGAGTTGGGCCTCATGATTGTGGACTAGGAGCCACACCATGTATCTGGACTCCTCAACACCCCACCTCTGTGCTCGAAAGCAACTACCCTCACCTACTCCTGTCATTCTGGCTGCAAGTCAGTTCTACAATCATTTATGCTGTGTATTCCCGCCTATGGGGCTTATATATGCCGTTTTTCCCACATATCTGTGATTGGCCATTTTGGAATTGTATCAACTTCACAAAACCTGCTTTGTCATGCTCCACTTTGTATTCATTCCTATATATTTGCTATTACTGCATTTATAGGTACTGCTGTCATGGCTTAGTGGTTCAGTACCTTGACTATGGTGCATAGTATCCTGGGTTCGAACCTGGCCACTGCTTTTTATTTTTTATGACTGTCTAGACAGGCTGAGGGGTGTGTCTGTGTAAAGGCAGTTTTGATACGGCTTGCTCAATGTTGCCCGTCGGTTAGTTTGTTGGCATGGTGCACAGCTCCGTGCAAATGGGGTATGCTGGTTTACGCCTCATTTGGCTATCAGCATGCATATTACACTCAGCTCAGCTAGGGGCACACAGTTTCAGCGTGTTAAACCACTGCTCACCTCCGGGCACTCATTTTGCACCTGTTGAACTACTGCTCACCTTTGGGCACTCATTTTGCACCTGTTGAAACACTGCTCACCTTTGGGCACTCATTTTGCACCTGTTAAACCACTGCTCACCTACGGGCAGATGCACTCACCTTGTTAAACTGTAGCTCAGCTATAGGCACATCTGGCATTTTTTATTATTTTGTTATCTCACATTTCTTCAAAATAAATGGACTATTTCATTAAATTTTACATGAACTATGATTTTATATGTGTACATGTTTGTCAGGGACTTGTTTCGTGCTTATTTTACTAAAAATAAAAATTGGTGTTGTGGGGGCTCGAACCATGAATGCCTGCTCTTCAGCCGACGTCTCTTCTGCTACACTATTGCTTTTTGGTTTACTTTGCATATTTAGTTCTTATATCCTTTTCCACTGACTGCTAACTGTGGCTAAGCTACGGGCACGCCCGCGCAAACGAGCGCACTCACGGGTAAACATCTTTACGATTTAAAAAAAATATATAAGATGTTCATTTATATATTTTATGTTCATAGTCTGTGGGGGCATGTGTTGTGTTGTGTTTATTCACATTTCCATGGCCACTGTCGTAGGTGTTTACTTTGGGCAATTTTACTCTTCTGGGGCGTGTCCGCTTGCAGGGCTCGGCATACGGACACGCCCCCTACTGTCTTCCACGGACCGTGTTAGCCTTCGGTGTGATTCAGCATGCCCTCATGCATATGCATGACATGCTGACGTCACACCGTTTAACTGCAGCCTCCGTGTAAGCCATGTATCTCTTACACGGAGGCTTCGTGAATCCTGCCCAATGTTTTTTGTAATGTCATAAAACAATGAAACTAGGACACTTAATACCTAATATATCTAGTAAAGTCATAAATCAATGAAGTTAGAACACTCATCATCACTGATCCTGCCTGGAAATGGCACAATACATTGAAGTTAGAACATTCAGCATAACTAAACAGGTCTGATAATGTCAAAAAACAGTGAAGTTTGAACACCAAGCATCATGGAACAGATCTGGTAATGTCATAATACAATGAAGTTAAAACACTAAGCATCACTGAACACGTTTGTCAGTGACATAATATCATGAGGGTTAGAGCACACAATTTCCCTGAAATTTGTGATTATGGCAGTTACAAGACACAGTATCACTGAACATGTCTGCTAATACAACGTGGTTAGATTATGCAGCATCACTGGCAATGTTGTTAATGTCATAAACAATTAAATCAATGTGTCTCTGGAAAAGTCAGCATCACTGAAGATGCCTGTTAATGTCATAATATGATAAAGTAACAGCACCCAACATCACAAAACAGGTCAGGTAATGTGATTAAAAAGGAAGTTAGAACATTCAGTATCACTGAGCATTGTGTAATGTCATAAAACAATGAATTTGGGAGACTGAGCATTACTGAAAATGTCTAGAAAGTCATAAACAATAAATTTAAAACACTCAGCATCACTGATCCTGCCTGATAATGTCACAATACGTTGAAGTTAGAACATTCAGCATCATTTAACACATCTGGTGATGTCATAAAACAATGAAGTTAGGACACTCATCATAACTGGACATTTCTGGAAATATCATAATACAGTGACATTAGAAAACTCAGCATCACTTCACATGTCTGTGATGTCATAAAACAATGAAGCTAGAACACAAACTATAATTGAAAAGACCTGATAATCTCATAATAAAATGAAGTTACAGCATTCAGTACCAGTGAACATGTCTGGTAATGTCATAATGCAATGTGGTTAGAACAATATGCATTACTAAACATGTAATGTGATGTCATAAAACTATGAAATTAGAAAACTCATCATCACTAAATATTCCTGGTAATGTCATAATACAGTGAAGTTAGAATATTTCAGCATCACTGAAAACATCTAGTAATGTTATAAAGCAATGAAATTAAAACCATGTGTGATAATGTCATAGTACAAAGACGTTATAAGTTTCAGCAACACTAAACATATCTGATAATGTAATAAAACAATGAAGCCTAGACATTCAACATCAGTGAACATGTCTGATAATGTTGTGTTACAATGAAGTTAAGAACAGTCAGCAATACTGACCATGTCTGGTCATTTATTTATTTATTTTATTTATTTCAGTTTGGTGATTGGGGAAGTCCACTGGGCCCATGAGTGCCCGTTTTCAGTGTAGGCCTGGGGAGAAAAGCTCCAATACAACATAAACAGTAAAGATATAAAAGTAAGTTACATAATAAAGTACAGTTTACATGAATGTACATTCCGTATCAGGCTTGGTTGACAAAGATAATTTTGATATATCTGGATGGCTGTACTGTAGAGATTCATTTGAGAATATATCTTCATTACAACTGAAGTGAAAAAACATTATACATAACAATCGATTAAAGTAAGGAAACACTTTACATGCATTCATTTGACATAAGAAGCTATTTACAATATTTAAACATAGATATAGTGTCTTGAGAAGCAATTGCAGAGAGCTCAAGTCAGCTCAGGGAGATAGTTGTTGGGGTGTTAGAGAGATTAGAAGGCTAGGAGTAATACCTCCTTAGGGCAACTGTTAGAAAGAATTAGACAGGGTGAAAGCAGGTGCATTTCCATTTGGAGTACACATAAGTGAAAAGCTGGGTTTTAAAGTTTTCTGAGTTATTGTCCTAAGAGTGTATGGGAGAGAATTCCATTTCTTGCCTAGCAAGAAAGAGAGGAGAAGATGGCTAGCAGGTCGTTTTAGTTTGTGGATAGTAATTAGGTTTTGATGTTCAGATCTAAGAGGTCTATGTAGGGGGAATGATGTTTGTTAGAGCTGGACATTTATTTGGGTGAAATACAAGCCTGTGTCTTGTGGTAAGTTGGAGGGAGTCTAGGTAATTAGGGAGTTCTAGCCAGTTTAGAGAATTAAGGGTATGGCAGTGATGGGTGGAATTTTTGGATCTGGTGGCACATTTGGAGATTTTGCTATAGCAATTTTCCAATTTAGAGGAGTTGGTGGTGGTCACGTTAGTTAGAAGAGGGGCTCCATATAACCTGGATGGGAGGAAGTAAGTCGTAGCTAAAGTATGTCTAGTGGAGTTTGAGAAAAAGAGGTTGTTCCTATAAAGCATACCTAGCTTTTGGTGGGTTTTCTTTGTATTTTGTTGGATATGGATATCAAACTTGAGGTGTTCATCAATAGTAATGCCAAGACGTTTTTCAAAGGGTACCACTTCAATGGGAGAGTTGGAATGGTTAAGGACTTTGAATGCATTTTTGTCAAAAGAGAAAGTCTTGGAGGGAGAGAATTGTAGAATTTTAGATTTATTTAATTTAGAGACAGGTGGTTTTGTTGCATCCAGTTTTCAGTAGTAGAAAAAGCAGTTTGGGTTTTAGTCAGTAGTCCAGGGAGGTTTGAGGCAGAGCAGACTAACATAGAATTGTCTGCATATTGAATAATTTTGGCATCAGGAATAGCAGAGTGAAGGTTATTGATAAAGATGTTAAAATGCATAGGTTCGAGGATGGACCCTTGAGGGATGCCAGTTGGGGTAGGTAGAAAGGAGGAAGTAGTGCTCTTTCATTTGACTGCCTGAGATCTATCTGACAGGTAGCTAGAGAACCAGGAGACAGTGTTTGGTGTGAGATGTAGGTTTGAGAGATGATAGATAAGGTGCTTATGGGAAACAAGTGTCAAAAGCTTTAGAAAGGTCGAGAAGAACTGTGGAAACTAAATGTCCTGAATTTTGGGCTTGGTTATGTCATAAAATAATAAAATAAGGCAAGGAAACATCACTGTACAGATATGATAAAGTCATAATAAAATGAAATTAGAACACTCATCATCAGGGAGCATGTCTAGAAATGTCATAAAACAATGCTGTTAGAACATTAAGCATCACTGAACACTTTTTGTAATATCATAGAAGAATTATTTCTGGACATTTAACCATACTGAACATGTCTAGTAAGATCATAAAACAATGAAGCTAGAACAGTCAAAATCACTGATCCTGCCTGGGAATGTTACAATGCATTGAAGTTAGAACATTCAGCATCAAGTCAACATTCAAGTTAAAACACTAAGCATCACTGAACATGTGAAAAAAAAAACAAGCCACCTTGGCGTAATCACAAAATCAACCAGCTGCATAACAGGAGGAAGAAAAGTATGGCAAAAGTTAGGAGGTGCAGCTCTCATCAGGATACAACCACTCTCATCAAACTAAACAAACAACTCAGGGGACAAATAAAGTCTACCAAAGCCAAACTTGAGGTAAGTTTGGCCTCCCAGGCCAAGGGCAACCACAAAGAATTATTTAGCTATGTCTGCAACCACAAAGGCAATGCAAAATTGTTGGCAGAGCTCATTGTAAATGGAGCCACCTATACTAAAATATAGCAAACCTCCTGACTGATAAATTCAGCTCCAACTTTACTCCTCTCGCCCCCTCAGCCTTCCCTCAGGAAATATCATCAAATATAACTCCCCCTACTATCACTAGCAAACAGCTCCTTAATGCTAAGACCAAGAACACTGCATCAATGGGCCCAGACAATATCCCAGGATGCCTTCGAAATAGCATGAAACATGACCTATCAGGGCCGCTGGAATTACTATTTAACTGTAGCCTCCAAACAGGTTTCTTGCCTCATGAATGGAGAAATGCAACAGTCATCACTCTGCACAAAGTTGGGCCATCTACACACCCTGGAAACTGTAGACCCATAAGTCTCAATAGTCTTATATGCAAAGCAATGGAAACATTGAGGAGCTCTCTGATTATGTAGCCCAGGCAGGTATGACCCTGACCTTGAGCAGTATCCTACCTTCACCAAGAATGATGCCACAATACAGAGATAAGATGATCAGCTTTAACAATTGGCTTAAACTCTGGTGTCATTCAAAGGGGATCCAATGTCTGTCTGCCTGGGATGACATGCTGGACAAGCCACGCTGCTTCACAAGGGACGGCTTGCACCTGTCACCCTGGGATTCGGATATTGGCAAAGGCTCTTGCCACCCCATAGTGCCTTTTTAGGCAAGGCTCAAATTCTAAACCTACCACCCTAGAACACAAAAAGGAAAAAACTAAGGGTAATGCTGCTCAATGCCAGAAGTCTAAATCTCAAAATGCACGCACTCAAGGCCCTTCTCAGTATGGAGAACATCGATGTCTGTGCAGTGACAGAAACCTGGTTCAAGGCTCCTGAGAGCACCCCAGCACTATCAGGTTTTACCTCTTATCATGCGTTCGGCCCCAAAATCCGGACAATACCAAGAAAGGAGGGTATCCATATTCATCAATGACACCCACACCTCAAGACTGGTGGCAACGCACGATGCATCGGAGACCATCCAGGTGCAATTAACCATAGGCAAGACTGCTCTGCAAATTGTGGCATGTTACAGGCCACCCTCACAAACTCAGGAACCTCACATGGCCTTCCTGAAAACACTAGAGGGGATAAATGTATCACCAAACACCATCATACTAGGTAACTTCAATTACCCTAATATAGACTGGGAACACTACTCAAGCCCAAACACCCTAGCCCAAAAGTTCCTGGAATTCATAAACTCAAATGCCATGGAACAACTAGTCACCATCCCACAAGAGGAGAAAACCTACTTGGTCTCATCATCACGAACAAGGGAGGACCATGGTCCACCACGGAAGTATACCCCCCACTGGTGAGATCAGATCACAAACTAATCTCGCTGGAGGTCCTCATCCCACCCCACCTGAAATAAAAAGACCACAGTAAAGAACTTCTCGAAAGCCGACTTCACACTTCTAAAGACTAGTGTGGTCTCCTTTAAGGCCCCGAGCCGGTGAAAACAGTACTCAAGCCGCTGAATCACTTACAAATGCCTTCTACCAGCACCTGCAGGACTGCATGGATAAGGCAATCCCAAGCAAAACAAAGACTCTTTGTACCAAAGGCAAGCATCCAGTCTGGTGGACCCCAGCCATAAACAAACTCTACAACAAAAGGAGGAAGCTACTACAAGATAGAGCAAAATCCTTAAAAGGTAAGACACCCTTGATCACTATAAGTAAAAACTAAGAGCTCTCATAAAATCATCCAAAGCAAATTTTGAGAGAAAAATAGCTAAAGACTCAAAAGACAATCATAAGGCCTTCTTTAGCTATGTTAGAAACCTAGGAGGAAACTCCCAGATATGCTCAGAACTAGTTCAAAATGATGTGAAGATTACTGATCCTACAGACATTGCCAACATACTGGCTGACAGGTTCAGTGTAAACTCCCCCCCCCCAAAAGGAGAGATATCTATACCAAGCGATTGCAGCCCCCCAAACATTTCCAAAGCCCAAGTGAGAACTGCTCTCTCCAAAGCAAAAAACACAGCATCCATGGGACCTGATGTTGTCCCCGGCTGTGTGCTCCACGAACTCAACGAGGAATTAAACCCACAGCTAGGACAGCTGTTTAATCATAGTCTTACCTCTGGATACGTACCCAGGAAGTGGCGCACTGCAACTGTGGTCCCACTTCACAAAGGCGGTGCCTCCACCGACCCTGGAAATTACCGGCCCATTAGCTTGACAAGCCTTATCTGCAAAGCCATGGAGAGGATCATAATGGACCTCATAAATAAAGACATAGGGAATTTGCAGACCTTGGATCCATCCCAGTTTGGCTTTGTCAAAGGCAGATCATGCCTTCTAAACTTGGTTGACTTTTTCGAAACAGTCACCAAAGCCATTGATGAGGGAAAGGCAGTCCATACAGCCTACTTCGATCTGGCGAAGGCCTTCAATACAATACCCCACTCGGGTATCATTGAAAAACTCATCAGCTTAAATGTTAACCCATACATCACAAGATGGGTTTCAAACTGGCTGAGTGACAGAACCCACAGGGTCAGAGTTGCTGGCGCCATGTCAGACTCAAAGCCTGTCACAAGTGGTGTACCACAGGGCTCAGTCCTGGGCCCACTCTTGTTTGGCATCTACTTTTCCAGTACAAGCAAACACAGGAGGGTTATGGCTGACAAAGTTTGCAGATGACTGCAAACTGGGCCATAGTAGAAAACACATCTGACACAGATATCCTTCAGAAGGGTCTCACAGAAGCGGATAACTGGTGCCAGAGCCATGGCCTAAAGTTAAATGCCAAAAAATGCATAGTCATACCCTTTGGGAAAAACAGGGTTACCCCTAGCTACCAAATAGGTGGCAATCCACTGAGCACAGAAGAAGTTATCAGGGACCTGGGGACCCAGGTTGATAGTAGTCTGTCATTCGACACCCATGTAGCTAAAGTAGTTAGGAAGACCTTCTACATTGCCCACCTTATCATGAAGGGATTCTCATCTAGATCAAGGGAGGTCATAGTCTCCCTATACTCATCACTCATCAGACCAATGATTGAGTACAATGCCCCATTCGGAATGTATCTGACCCGACACTTGCAGCAGCTGGAGAGGCCACAAAGATCCTCACCAAAAGGATAAAGGGTCTCAAACATCTGTCCTATGCTGCCCGACTGAAAGAACTCCAGCTCTATTCAGTCCCTTACCGCTTGCTCAGAGGTGACCTTTGCCTAACATACAAGGCCATGTCAAACCCAGATTTGATGAATATGCTTCACCTCAAAAAATCTAGATCCGTCAGAGCCACAAGGGCGGGAGACTTAAACCTCGACACGGCTATTAATAGGACGTGCTGGAGGGATAGATTCATCACCCAAAGACTCCCTATGCTGTGGAATAAAATCCCGGTATATGTGAGGCAGAGCACCTCGCTGGCCTTGTTCAAGAGAAATCTTGACCAATGGATGGGAGATCGCAGATATACCCCAGGGATTACCTCAGTGTCACTGCTCAACAGAGGCACAGCAAAATAATGGGTATAGTTCCCCATACTAAAGGGGTGGCGTAAGCCACAAAACTATGGGCTAGGCTTGTAAATGCCCTCGGGCAGATAGCCTAGTATGAACCTATGAACCTATGAACCTATAAGAATTATCATAGAGATGATCAACAAAAATAGAGTAAACCTCCAGGCGCTGGACCCAACCCAGATTGTTTTTTTCAAGGGCAGATCATGCCTACTCAACCTGATGGACTTCTTCGAGAAGGTCACCAAAGCAATGGATGAGGGCAAAGTTGTTCACACTGCCTGCCTTGACCTGGAAAAAGCATTTGACACAATAACCCACTTGAGTATTGTTGACAAATGATAGACAAGATAGATAAGGATAGACAGAAATTATATGACAATGATTTGATAGTTAACAAAACTGTAAACATTGTATAGAGAAATTAACTTCAAATAGGAATTGCAACATGAAGCAAGAATACAGCAGATTTATGATATATTTAGAGGGAAAGCAAGGGGAGAGAAATTGTTAGAAGTAAGGAAGTGAATGAAGAAGAGAGAATAAGGAGATGTAGCTATGAACAGGCATTTGTCCACATTTAGGGATATAGTTTATCTTGGTGTTGAGCGAGAACAGAGACACCTTTTGGCTAGGAAGTCTTTCAGAATGGTTTTGAAGGATGGGAGGGAGGGTATTCACCTGATGGATACAGATAAGGAGTTCCAGGCCTTGGTAACAAGGTATGAGTACAGGCCATGGCCAACAGATTTGATTGATTTGTGGACAGACAACAGCTTTTGGTCATGGAATCATAATAACAGACTAGGAACATAGTTGTGTTGAATGTTATTTATTGCTGGCCAAGCAGATGGATTTTGGATAATGTTATAGGTTAATTCTTTCCGATAGCCGATTCAACCCTTTTCCCTGTCTATTCAGTGGCTCCATTGTTCTGGACCATGCCAAAACAGAGTGAATTACCAAATCTGCTTAACATTTGTTTATTTATATCTTCTGGGATAACCTGAAGAAAACCCTGAAGAAAGTCCTCTCCAAATCCAGTTGCTATAGCTAATAATGTAAAACAAAATGATGCGAATAAATAAATCTAATAAAAATAAATGTAAAACAATTTTAAAATCAGTGCATATGAGCTTGAAGGAAACACTGTATAGTCAAGATCTTTCAGTTAATTCATGTTTATTTAGAAAGCAGATGAGCACTGTGATAAATTTTACAAAAAGCATTCATCCTGTTATACATTTTAAAAATGGGATAGTTCTGATTAACCTATGAGACTTTTAGGATGCTGACTTGAACTTCTAAATGCTGCATGGGTTAATCAGAACTACTCCATTTTGAAAATGTACAAAAGGATGATTTTTTTTTGTAAAACTTACCACAGCACTCATCTGCTTTCTAAATAAACACAAATTAACTGAAAAGATCTTGACTACAGTGTTTTCTTCAAGCTCATATGGACTGATTTTAAAATTGTTTTACATTTAGTTTTATTCGATTTATTTATTCACTTCATTTTGTTTTACATTATTAACAACAGCAACTGGATTTGGAGAGGACTTTCTTCGGGGTTTTCTTCAGCTTACCCCAGAAGATATAAATAAACAAAAAAGGTCTGATAGTGTTATAGCTGGGAAAAGCTGTGTATATGTTAGATGATGTGGTAAATTTAACCAATTTAGACTATTTGGTGCTATACAGTGATGGGTTCTGAAGGGGTATTTGCTGAAAATTTTGCAACTTTGTTAAGAAATTGCTCAAATTTTGATGGGAGTACTGTAAAGAAGTTTGTGAATGAGAATTAGTGGCAAGGGAAGATTTAATTGTGTTAATGAGAAAGATTGTGGCTGTATAAAACACCCTAGTTTTTGATGAGTTTTTCTTATACTATTTTATATATGCAGGTCAAATCTAAGATTATCATCCAGAATCATCTGTAATACTTTGCTACGAGAAGTGACTTCAATGGTTGCATTGTCAAGAGAGAGGACTTTAATTTTTTTCTTTTCATAGGAGAGGGAATTGTAGAAACAAATAGTAGTTTTTTTCTTTGTTTTGTTTTTTATTAGGACTGAGCATGGGTTGTGAGTTACAAGAGTTACAAAGTCATGTTTCAGTTACTGTTAAGGCTTCCTGAGTAATTTTTTTGATCTGTGCCATGTTGTCAACACCTGTGTACTGTATTAGGGAAACCTGATGTATAGATGTTTGGAAGATGTTGGTGACAATCTTAAAGAGGAGGGGACCAAGGAAAGAGACTTTTGGTATACTGGAAGTAACTGGAAGGGATGGAGAGAGGTTGGAGTTCCATTTTACTGACTGATACCTATTGGATAGGTAGCTTTTGAACCATAGAAGGGTGGGCTGAGAGAGACATAATGGGGACATTCAAAGTAGAAGTTTGCTGTAACAAACTGCGTCAAAGGTTTTAGACAAATGTAGAAATAAGGAAAGACTAGTTTGCCATTATCTCTAGTTTTATAGACAGTATTTATATGAGTTAGAAGTGCCGCATTAGTACTATGGGAAGAACAGAAGACATGCAGTGTGGGCAACAGGAGTTCTTCCTGCAGGAGATAATTCAGTAATTGTTTTTGAACACATTTTTCAAGTATTTTGGATAGGTGGTAAGATTGCTAAAGGTCTAAAGTAAATTCAAATGTCTGTTGAATTTTTTTCCTTTGTGCAGAGGGACGATGTGCGACATTGTCCAAAGAGAGAGAATGTGGGATTCTTATATTTTCCCATTTATAAGGATTGAGACAGGGTAGGCAATGTTATTGGCTGCTGATTTAAGGTATTCACTTAGAAGGTCTTCAGCTGAAGTAGAGCACAGTTGAGATTTAGTAATTATTAGAACACTCATTACCACTGAAAATGTCTTGTATCATAATACAATGAAAACAGAAAACTGAGGATCATTAAAGATATGTGATAATGTCATAAAAAAACAAGGTTAGAACACGCAACATCACTGACGATGTCTGGCAATGTTGTAATACAGTGAAGTTAGAACACGCAGCATCACTGAACATGTCCACTAATGTCATTGAACAATGAAATTAAAACACTATCAGCCAACATGTCTTGTAATGTCATATGACAATGCAGTTATTACACTGAACATCACTTTACATGACTGATAATGTTACAATAGAATGAAGTTACAGCATCCAGTATCACTGAACTTGTCTGAAATGCCATAATACAATGAAATTAGAGCACTCAGCATCATTCAACTTGTCTGGTAATTACATACATGCCTAAAGTTAAAATACTTAGCACCACTGAACATGTCTAGTAATGTCATAATAAAATGAAATCACTCAACGTATCTGCAAATGGCACAAAACAGAGAAGATTAAACATCTCTAAGCATGACTGGTAATTTCAAATAATGAATTTAGAAAACTAAGCATAACTGAATGTCTCTGGAAATGTCATAAAACAATGACGTTAAAACACCCAGCATCACTGAACATGTATTGTAATGTCGAAATAAGTGAAGTTAAAACAGTCAGCATAACAGAATATACCAGTTAATGTCATAATATAATGAAGATAGAATACTTGTATATGATGCACAAACATTCTGAGGAATGCTGTGAGTACACATCCTTACAGCACTGTGTACACACTTGTATAAATAGAGCACAAGGTATCTGTACAGAATGTTAGTTTATACAAATGTGAAGTCCCATGCAACTGTCTGTATGGATAGTGCATAAGGTTATAAGAATTCTGAAACTGCATAGCCATGGAACACTGTGCATCTACCTATATGAATAATACGCAAGGTGTCCAGGAAAATACTGTGGTGTCATAGCAGTTCAATACTGTGCACCCACCTGTGAGTAGAATACAAGAGGTATGAGGGAATGCTAAGTGTACATAATTGTGTAGCATTGTGCAGCTATATGAATGAGTATTGAATACGATTTCTGGGTGAATGCAGAGAGCACACAGCCATGCAATACTAGGTATCTGCCTACATAAATAATGGAAAAGGAGTATGGGGAATAATGAAGGCACACAGTACTGCAGTATTGTGCACTGTCATGTATGAATGATACACATGGTATACCAAGTACCAGGAGTGAGTTCAGAAGGGTAAAATACTAACCTTCTTGTATGACCAGAATATAGTGCATCCTATAGTATGCTGAATCTACATTATGGACTTGTATTGCTGTATTACTACTGTATACATACACACACACACACACACACACACACACACACACACACACACACACACACACACACAACATGCACACATGTAGCCACAAAATAGCAGTCTGCACAGGGTTCCATGATAACAAGTAAGAAATTTAAAAGATCTTTACTTACTACATTAGGAAGATGAATGTGTCCAACGGAAACTGAATCCTCTGAAATTTTGTTACTCTAGTAGGACAGTTGCAACCAAACTGTTTCGTCAAGTAGAGTTTCATGGGCACATCATCTTTGTGCATTGCTCAAAAACATGGCAGTTAATCTAAGAAAAACAAACGTAATTAATTTTGGGACTCAGTCATCAGGGGTATTTTGCACAAACTATCAAATAGTGATGAAAGGGTGCTAATAACCACTTTTTATAGCTGTCATCAGACTGTGTTGCAGCCTGCAGCTACTTTAGTATTCAGGTTACATAATGGAAAAAGTTCAGTAATTCCTTAACAAGCATTTTTTAAAGTTAGGTCCTTTATAAATCTAGCTTCAAAAATTATCTCTTTTTTGATAAACACTATATTTGTTACAAGGGATATAATTTTAATATGTAAATATAAGCATGTTATAGCTATAACACAGACATTAAATTTTCAAATCACTGCTTAGCATATCTCTCAACTGTACAGATTTCCGCAGAATGTCAAGATTTTTGCCTCATATTTTTGGTCTATTTTTATAAAATTATGGTTTCTGGCAAATTTGTGGCAAATCACTAAAGACTGAAGTTAGAAAATAATGACAGACATTTGAATTTCAGACTTCATACCCTTCAGAAAATGCATGCTAATGTAAAACCTGTTATTCTGTCAATGTTCTAAGTTTGTAGGAGCAATATTTAAAAAGTGTGCCTATTTGTAGGCCTCTGTCCTACTTTTACTTATGGCTTTGTCCAGATTCCTTGTTCTTAGAGGTTGAGAGGTATGCTGCTTGGGCACAAGAAACAACCAGAAGCATGTTACTATCCCAATTAGCAAGACTCTGTCTAGGTGGAAAGCTTTTCATAGCAGAGCAGGGAAGTTGACTTTCCTCTCATAACAACGGCCTCCAGCTCACTCTGAGGAATGCTTAGATTTGCCTAGGCCAATGTAGAGATATAATCTCACCAATGTGAGCTAGACTGCCTTGGTACCTTTTCCTAGTTGGTTGCACCTGGTAAAGCTCTCATTGGAGGTGACAATGGGGTTCCTTACAAGGTGCCCAAGCCATTTCATTTGGCTCTTCTTTACTTTCTCAAGCTGTGTCTCTATGCCAAGATCCTGCAAATCTTCTTACTTTGATCTGGAAAATTAGTCCAGCAGCCTATGAAAAAACCTTTGCTCTATGACTTGTATACATGATCTTACTGTTTTGGTCACTGCCCAAAGTCTGTGACCATAGTTGAGGCTAAGGACATAGATTGACTGGAAAATTGAGAGCTTCATCACGAAACTCATCTCCACTTCACTGGCTCAGTTTGGTAAAACTACTCATGCCATGCTGTCCAATCAGCACACATATACTGATTATTTTCTGACCCCTCTACACACAAGCATGAATAATATCTTAAGATACTTAAACTTTTCCACTTGAGGTAGTTGCGCTTGCCTCACCTGCGAAGAGGAATCTACACTTTTTTCCAAGAAAGAGCCAGGACCTCAGATTTAGAATGTTTTATTCTCATCCCAAAGACTTTAATCAGGTGAAAACTAGAAAAGTGCATGTTGGAAATTGTAGATCAATGTGTGTGTACATTTTTAAGAAGCTTTCTAGGGGCTTGCACAAGTGTATAAATACTGAGCACGTGCAAGCATGACTGCCATTTTGTAGTAAGCTGTTGAGATGTAAACATGCCTGTCTGTGTAGTCTGTCAGTTAATCAGTTTGTTTATATTTTGTACTGCAGCTATCCACCCTGAGTTTCTGTCTAATAAAACATATAAACAAATTACCCCACCTGTTTGTCTTTAATGGGAAACAAGACAAGTGACATAGTGTCAGAATGGGATCCAGAAATTCAGATTCCTGACTGAGAAGGCATTCAGTTAAACGTGGAGGAATATAAAGGAGTGAATCATCACCCTGCATGTTTAATTCACAAAAACAGGTCAGAAATGAATTTCAGGTATCAAAGCTTACTTAAATGATTTCTTATTCGCAAAATATAAAAAAGTAATCAGAACATTCTAAATGAATTTCTTAGCATACGAAATGTCCGTAACTGTGACATACTGAAACAATATTCGAATAATTACAGAAAATGTTTGAAATAAAGTTCGAATTGCATAAAACAAATAAAATAAGGGAAATGACTAATTTTTTTTAAATAGCTTATAGCACATACTTTTTAGCATTAATTAAAGCTTTCAAGGGTGTTCACATGATTGTGCAGTATTGCAGTACACTTATTTCACAAAATACAGCCATTTTGCAGCATATTTTGCAAAGTACAATATTTCAAAGAGTTTTTTGTGCATTTGAATGTTATTACAAGTACTGGTTGTGTGTGCATGTCTGTATATGTCTGTAGATTTTAAATTATTCACTAGAAAGTTAAATCTAAAAATTTTGTACAACAACAATCCATGGGACATAAACACACGTAGCAAACCCTGTTTATCAAAACCGAGCACTTTCAACCCCCCCACCCACGAAAAAGTGGCTTTTTTTGAGAAAGTCACGGAAAATGACATCAGGGACTTGTTTAAGAAACACAATAACAAAAAAGCCAATCACAACATGACCAAGAGGGAGGAAGTTATGTTAAAAAATATTTTATCCACTAAAAGTATCAGAATCATGAAGCCTGATAAGGGCAGTGGAGTAGTCATAGTTGATCATCACGACTACGTAAGTTATATGAATGCCCTGTTAACGAGTGATACATATGGGGAAATTAGTAGGAACGAAATTAACATAGCCCATAAAAGAATTGACACAACACTTTATGATATGTTACATCAGGGTGAAGTGGACAAACAGGATTGGCGTTTCTTACACAATGAATTCCCAGTTATAAGTGGAATTTTTGGCATCCCCAAAATACACAAGGGTCTGGATAACTTACAATTCAGGGCCATAGTTGACGGTAAACGCAGCAAAACTCACTTTATCAGTCAATACTTGGATTTTTATTTAAAACCTGGTATAGAACACTTTGAACATATACTTAAAGATTCGTGGGATTTTTTATCTAAAATTAACTCTATTGCATTTAATTATGGGGATACTTTTATTACTTTGGACGTTTGCAACTTATTTATGGTCATTCCCCATGACCAGGGGTTGGAATGGTTAGAGGAACAGTTATTTTACACCAACTTATACGATCAGAACAAAATTAATGTATTAACTAAGCTCATGGGAATTATATTAAATAATAATTTCATCTATTTTGAGGGCGCCTATTTTAAACAAAAGAGTGGGGTGGCCATGGGGGCAGCTTGTGCCCCCAATTTTGCAAATTTTGTTTTAACATATTGGGAGTTAAATTATTTGTTTAATTCGGAGTTTTTTACACATGTCAAGTTTTATGGCCGTTTTTTAGACGATTTATTTATTGTGTGGAGTGGTGAACAGGCAGAGTTAAAAGCCTTCATTGAATACATTAACAGTAGTGTTTGGTTTTTGCAATTTACATTCACTATAAGTCAGGACAGTATAAGTTACTTAGATGTTAATTTAACTTTTGACATAAGTAAAAAGAGATTAATATCAAATATTTACAGAAAATCCACCTTTTCAAACTCTTACTTACACTACGACAGTTGGCATCCTGACCATCAGAAAAGGGCCGTGGTAAAAGGCCAATTGGTCAGAGCGGCCAGGATGGTCAGTGAAGAGGTGGATTTTAATAATGAAGTACAATTTATAATTAAACTTTTCCTAAATCGGGGTTACCCATGTGATTTTTGTGAAAATATTGCAAAAGAAGTAATAAACAAAAGGAAAAATGGTTTTTACAGGGCTTTATTACACGACAATGTTGATAGTAACATACAATCCCATAACATGGGCAACAATAACAATAATAATAAAAAATTTACGTGTGTACCTTTGTTCATCACCACATTCAACGACACATTTGAAATGGTGAGGGGTATCATCAAGAAAAACTGGAATTTTATAAAAATGGACAATACAATGGGGGAATTCTTTAAGGGTAATATTACTTACGTTTTTAGGAAGGATACATCATTTAAAGAGTTATTTGAGAGTATTAATACAGGGGTTACGAGGTTTTCCAATAAGCCCATGGGAAATTTCAAATGTGGAAGGTGTACGGTATGTAAACATGTTATTAATATTGACAACATGGTGACAATTAATGGACAAAACGTAAGGATTAATCAACATATCAACTGTTATACACGCAACGTGGTTTACATTGCAGTATGTCAAACGTGATAGTTTCTACGTAGGGAAAACTAGTAGGTTGCTACGGGACAGGATTAAAGAACACTTACTAGACATTAAAAATATGAAATTAACTAATGCCCTAGCAAGACACATTAATCAATTTAATACTCACAAGTTTAAGTTTTTTGGGGTATTCCACCAGGTTTTGGACCCGCAAGGCAAAATCACTAAATTTAACCTTGATACAGTGGAATTAAGAATGCAAATCTTATTAAACGCCAACCAACATCCTGGTTTAAACGAATATATTAGCATTAAACCCATTTTATGGTTACATCATATTAAAGGTACCTAGCAGGTACTATTAGTCCCCCATGGTCCCCATGTACATAATACACTTGAATATACCCCCTCAACGTTTTTAATAATTTTAGCACATGAGCACTTTAGAGATTTTTTGTACATATAATTTTACGGCCAGATTTTATTCCTACACACATGTACACATTTTTAACATTTTTCAATGTTTTTAATGTTTACAAAACATATACATAAATTGTACTTACAGTTTATTTATTATTTTAATACATTCAAATATGTTAATACATTTGTTCTTCACACAATTTTTAGATTCATGTCTACATTAAATTCGTTGGATGAGTTTTTTTATGCAATATTTTTCACGCAACATTATTTTTTACACAACACTCATAGTGTCATATATCATGCACTCTGGAAGTTTAATATACATATGGGTATCTATTCAGTTTTTATTGTAATACTATATTATACATTACATACACACAATTTATGGATCGAGACGTGTTTCTTTAACCAGGGGTTTTTACACATACACTTTTTACATATATTTTTAAACACACACATTATTTTATACACACATATTTTTTACAAACATACTTAAATTACATTATATACATGTTTTTAATATTTTAATATATTAATGAACTTATATATTTATGCAACATTCATACTACTGTGTATATATATATATATATACGCACATTTTTTAGTTAAATCCATTGTTTTATTAAGTAATGTTTAGTGTGTTTATGTTTTAACCTTGGTGTTATTTTTAAGGCTGATTATTCATTTGCCTTATTACACAATCAAGTGACTTAATGGAATAATCAATGTAATTAAAGCGGATATATAAGGATTGAGTTTTGGATGTTACATTGTTCTGAAGAAGTCCGAGAAGTCGGACGAAACCTAGGTCGACGCATTGTGTTTAGTGTTTGTACCATTAAAGATACTTACCGCATTTACAGTATCTTGGAGCGTTTATTGGCCTTACAGTATTACATCAGTTTTGTGGATTATTGACATAATTTTTTGTGGATGCAGCACTTCTGCCTGGATTTGTGCCTACTCTCCTCCAGTTATTTGTTTTGGTGACTTTTGGTTCCTGGTGTAGTTCCATGTCTGTATATAATTACAAGGGACATTTTTTCAGTGTGCTTGGGCATACTTTGTTGGCATGGTTAACGGATTTCGAAAACCAGCTCCACTTATGTTTGATAATAATGTTGCAGAGAAATGGAGAGTGTTTGAGCAAGAGTACGATATTTTCATACAGGCTGCATTTTCTAATAGAGATAACCATACAAAGGCATTTAATCTACTTAATTTAGCTGGTTCAGAAGCCATAGAAAGGGAGCATTCATTTGTGTATAAACCTGCTGTATTTGCACAGGAGAGGGGAAGAACCACCATATAGTGGTACCGGCTGAGTTAAGGGAAGACCCCAAGTGCTTAAAATGTAAATTTAGAGAAATGTGTAACTGCCAAACAAATGTTACAATGGAAATACACTTATTTTACACAAGAGATCAAAAACCTGGGGAAACTTTTGCAGCATATATAACTGACTTGAGAAACAAGGTTAAAACATGCAGATTTGGTGATTTAAGGGATGACTTGATAAAAGACAGACTTGTGTGTGGTATTAAAGATGATGCTGTGAGAAAGATTTTGCTTCATGACTGTGATTTAACTTTGAATAAGACCATTGAGATTTGTCATATATACGAGCTCACAGAAAAGCACACAAATATGCTTACAAATGAGAAATCCATGCTTCCAGTATCTTCTAGTGCGTATGTTGATAGTATGCAGCATGTGGTTAAAAGAAACATGTCCAAGCACATGGTAGCAACTGTAAGCCCTGCAGCACTGACAGGGAAATGCCATAGCTTTCTAGCAAGTTCCAAGGCGTACTCTGGAAATCACATAGTCTCAGTGAAGCATAAGAGTGAGTCAGCAAGCTCAAAGCATGTGCCTATACCATGTTTCATAGTTAACTGTTGTAATTGTGGTGGAAATCATGAGTCCAAAAGAGAAAAGTGCTTAGCTTTTGGTCAACAATGCCACAGATGCAATAAGTGGAATCATTTCAAAATGTGTTGTAAATCAAATAAGGGTCATTCTTTTATTAAAAGAGAACATTCAAAGAGACAAGTTGATCGATTCGAAAGCTGTGACCCTACTTTTTATGTTGATGGTGTGCCTGTGCTTAATGAAACAGTCAATGCATTTGATTTATGGGCAAAGAATGAAGGATTTTGTACTCTTCAGATAAACGGAAGACCCATAGAGCTCAAAGATGGTAAAGGTTTAAAGTGCAATGTTATGTCAGCAGAAACATTTGCTAGAGTACATGCTGATGAGAAGCTTGATTTGGCAAAGTGTACAATGCTTGTTGCGTATGGAGGTGAAGAAATTCAAACTGAAGGTTCAGTAGTGCTTTCATGTTACTCTGCTGGGAACAGCTATGACTTACAATTTTATATGGTTGAAAGGCACATCCAGTCATTATTGGGCCTCAAAGACAGCTTGAAAATGGAACTACTTTCATTTAATAAGTAAGTTCACCATGTTAGCTTGAAAGACCACTGTTCTAATTTCCTCTGTCTATTTTTTTCTTCCTATGCTGATCTTTTTGAAGACAAACTAGGCAAACTCCTAGTTGTATACTACATGTAGTTAGTCCCTGAAATCTGTCCAGTTGGCAGACCAGCCCAGAAAGTTCCAGTAGCTATGCAGAACAAAGTCAAAGATGAGCTCGATAAAATGGTGCAGTGAGGTGTAATTTGTCCATTTGATGAACCACCTAAATGAGTATCTTCCATGGACGTTGCTCATAAGAAAAGCTCAGATGATATCAGACTATGTATTGATCCATGAGAGTTGAACAAAGCACTGAAAAGACCTCATCATCCAATGTGTACAGTCGAAGAAGTCGCTGCTCTCATGCCAAATGTTATCTTTTTTTTTCTGTCCAAGATGCAAAAAGTTCATTTTGGCAAATTATGCTTGACAAGAAATCTTCATTGCTAACCACTTTCAGTACTCCATTTGGCAGGTACACATTTTTGAGAATGCCATTTGGGATTAATTCTGCCAATGAATGGAGAAAATTTTTTTCTGGGTATCTGTGTGCTATTATAGTAGATGATATTCTAGTAGGAGGTGATGGTGAAGCTAAGCATGCAGAAACTTCAAGAAAGTCCTGGAAAGAGCACGTGAAATGAATATTAAGCTGAATCCTCTTAAGTGCAAGTTCAGGCTATGAGAAGTTACTTATGTTGGTCACTTATTTACCAGTTCAGGCTTACGACCAGATCTTTCCAACCAAATTGCAATCCTTGAGAGATGCCAGCTCCAGACAATGTTCAAGCCCTACAATGTTTTCTTGGCATGGTTAACTACCTAAGCAAGTTCATTCCAGACTTGATCCAACTTTCAGCACCACTTAAAGAGCTGACATGCAAAGATGTATCTTGGTCATGGTTAGAACAACACCAACGAGCATTCAATGTCCTGAAACAGAGAATTGCCAGTTCACCAACTCTCAGATAATATTATGTTCACAAACCATTTACTCTTTCTTGTCATGCTTTGAAATTTGGTCTTGGTGCAGTTATTCTTCAAGAGGGTAGACCAGTAGCCTATGCATTCAAAACTCTAACCCAAACTGAAATGCAGTATGTGCAGATACAAAAAGAGCTCTTGGAAATTGTGTTTGCATGTTCGAAGTTCCATGATTATATTTATGGTAGACCTATCCAGATTGAAACAACCACCAACCTCTGGTCACTATTTTGAGAAAGCCTATGTATACAGCTCCTTCAAGATTGCAATGCATAATGCTCAAATTGCAAAAGTACAATTTCAATCTTGTCTACACGAAAGGCAAACTTCTTTATCCTGCTGATACTTTATCCAGATCACCCAGAAATATCAGTGAATAGCATGAAAATGAGAAATTTGATTTTGAAGTCATGGAAGTGAGAAATTTTTCTTCCATACATCTTGATGAGCTTAGAAATCATACACTCACAGATCCAGTTCTTCAGAAGCTCAACCACTTTATCAGTCAAGGATGGCCTTCAAAGCAATCTTCTTTACCTGTGGAAGTGCAACCATATTTTCCTTACAGAGATGAGATTTTGTCTGACAATGGTATCATCATGAAAGGTCCAGAAGTGATTGTTCCAAAGTTCTTGCAACAAGTGTATATTGCTATTTTGCATTGTGGCCACACAGGAATTGATTCTACCAAAAGAAGGGCAAGAGACCTAATATTTTAGCCATGTCACAGGATATTGAGAAAGAGTACTTTCATTTTGTTCTGTATGTAACAGTACTAAGCTACATCAACAGAAAGTTACTTCAGCTAAACCAGATTCCTGAACTACCATGGTCAAATCTGCACAAAGTTATTCCTGACAATGGTACACAATTTACAAGCCAGCAGTTCAAAAAATTTGCTGAAGAGTGGGACTTTACTCATGTCACGAGTAGCCCTGAGTACCCACAGTCAAATGGCTTGGCCGAACATGCGTTCAAAGTGTGAAACAATTACTAGAGAAGTTGAAACGAAACAATAATGAGGTTTTCTTGAATATCTTGAATCTCAGAAATGTTCCTTGTGATAAACATCTTGGTTCATCTGCACAGAGACTTCTGTTGAGAAAAAACAGAACCAACTACCAATTAGTAGTTCATTATCGGTTCCATGTGTCAGGAGTAAAGTACAGTTGTGTGCCTACCATAAATGTAGATGTTCGAGTGCATTCACTTTTGCAGTCATTACAATTGGGTTATCCTGCTGGCAGGCTACCCGCAGTTGGCCTGAATTCCAAAGTCCTGGTCCGGTGTCGGTTGCTGTCACCTCCTCCCTGACGTCAGTGCGCCAGGGGTGTAAAAGATGCAGCCGACACCATTTTCTTCAGTTTTTCTTGCCCCAGATGTCAGATGCCCCCAAAAGGGTAGGCTAATTTATGCCAATAAACATGCATGCAGTAAAGTAAAACTATACCTTCATCTATAAGCAAATACACCACATATGTTGTATAGAATAGAAAAGTACAGATAAGGCCCAGCAAAGGAAAGGGGGATGGTGGGTGGGTAACCTGGACTGCAACAGTGAATACACTCGAACATCTACATTTATTTTAGGTACACAACTGTACTATGTTCATCATGTTTCACTGTTGCAGTCATTACAATTGGGTAGAATCCCAAAGCTAAGGTTGGGTGGCTGGGGCTAAATAGGATTAGGACAAGCTATGAGGCCCTGCAGAACTGCAGTAGCAAAGCCTGCTCTAGATTTAGAGTAGAGGTAAGTGATAGTACTTTGTAAAAGTATGCGCTGAACTCCAAGTTGTAGCCTCTAAGATGTCTTTGGTTGGTACTCCTCTGAGGAAGGCTGCTGAAGTGGCTGCTGCTCTGGCTGAATGTGGCCTAATGCCCTTAGGCACTGATTTGCTATGCTGTGAATAGCAGAAACAAATGCAGTGGCCTATCCATTTTGAAATAGTCTGCTTTGAGATAGCCTTTCCTTGTGATCCTGCAGCATATGCCACTAGAAGGTGCTCAGTCTGTCTGAAAGCTTTTGTTCTGTCCAAGTAGAAGCGTAGCTGCCTGTGAATGTCCAAAAAATGCAGAAGTCTCTCACCCTTATTCTGTGGGTTTGGAAAAAAAGGTAGGCAAATGAATTGTTTGATTCAGGGCCACACTGGAAACTACCTTAGGCATAAATGTTGGGTTTATCCTCAGAGAAACACTGTCCTGATGGAAAATGATAAAGGGTTCCACAGCCATGAGTGCCTGTAACTCTGAGACTCATCTCACAGAGGTTACTGCTAGGAGCAGATCTGTTTTCCAAGATAAGAATTTTATATCAGCTGTAGAGGCTGGCTCAAAAGGAGGCAGTGTGAGTTTTTCCAAGACATAATTTAGGTCCCATGCAGGTATTGGCACTCTCCTTGGAGGTCTGATGTTTTTGGCCCTTCTGAGGTACTGCCTTAGTAATGGATGAGAAACTAGAGGTGGTTCTGTATTGTAGTGAGCTGAAATGGCAGAGGCATGAATCTTAATTGAGGAAAAGGATAGGCCTTTGTCCAGCATCTCAGTTAAGTATTGTAAAATCTGAGGAATATTTGGTACAATCTTGTCAATTCCTTGTGCCTGGTTCCAAGCACTGAATCTCTTCCACTTTTCTGCATAAGATTTTCTGGTGCTAGGCCTCCTGGCTTCCAAAATAACATCCATCACTGCTTTAGACAGAGGCGTGTTTTGAATGGTTACATTATCCGCCATGCTGCCAGGTTTAAGGTCCTGAGATGGCTGTGCAGGATCTGACTGTTTTGTTGGGTCAATGAGTGAGGAATTTGAGGTAATGTCTAGGCTGGGCATTGAGACAAGCTCTTTAGGATTAGGTACCAGTGCTGGTGGGGCCAGTCTGGGGCAATCAGTATCATTTTTGGCTTTTCTTGTCTGACCTTTAGGAGTACCTTGGGGAGGAGAGGCAGAGGGGGAAAGGCATATACTGTTCAGTTTTTCCAGCTGAAAGACAGAGCATCCACTTTCCATGCTAGCTTGTGATAAGTCCTTGTGCAGAATTTCTGTAGTTGGCAGTTGTGAGGTGAGGCAAATAGGTCTATGTCCGGGCATCCCCAGTTCCTTGTTATCATGCTGAAGACTTGTGGATCCAATTTCCACTCATGGGGATCCATTAGGTTTCTGCTTAGTTCGTCTGCCAGAGAATTTATCCTTCCTGGCAGGTATTGTGCTTGCAGATGTACTTGGTAAGTCAATGCTGTGTCCCACAAAGTCATGGCTAGTTTGCAGAGGGGGTAGGAATGTGTGCCTCCCTGCTTGTTTACGTACCACGTGACTGTAGTAATGTCCGTCTTTATCAATAGTTGTCCTGGATGAAGTAGATCTTTGAAGGCTGTCAGGGCAGTTTGAACAGCTAGCATCTCTTTTTGATTGCTATGTAGATGCATTTGGCTTGCGGACCATGTGCCCTGACTACATATTCCTGCCATATGGGTCTCCCAAGCATAATCTGATGCATCTGTTGTTAATGTCTGCCTGGCTGTGGGTAAAGTGAAAGGCTGTCCCTTGTTGTGGTGACAGGCCATTGCCCACCATTGAAACTCCTGTTGTAGGCAGGGAATGAGGGTAATTATTGTTTCCAGGCTGTGGCAATGTTGAGCCCAAACACTTTTTAGATACCATTGTAGTCTCCTCATATGCAGTTTTGCATATGGAATTAGCAGAATGCAGGATGCCATGAAGCCCAAAGCCTGCAGAATTTTTCTTGCAGATAACTGGGTCTTTGTTGCCAACATTTTGAAATTAGTAGTCAGTTGTCTTTGTTTGTCTGGTATGAGATAAGCCATCTGGGCGGTTGTATTTAAGCTTGCACCCAGGAATATTATCTCTTGTGAGGGTACTAGTTTTGATTTCTTTTTGTTTACTGTGTACCCTAGGCATGTTAGTAATCCTTTTACAAACGCCAGATGCTGTAGTAAAATGTCCTTGTTCTCTGCTTGAATAAGGCAATCGTTCAAGTAAGGATAAATTTGTATTCCTCTTTGTCTGAAAAATGCAATTACTGGTGCCAGGCATTTTGTGAAGACCCTGGGTGCAGTAGATAAGCCAAAGGGCAGTGCAGAGAATTGATAGTGCATTGAGCCAGCTATAAATCTGAGGTATCTTCTGCATGAATGTCGGATTGGGACATGCAGGTATGCCTCTTTTAGCTATAAAGTCACAAGCCATTCCTTCTTGCCCAGCATGGGCAGAAGCTGCTGCAGAGTGAAAATTTTGAATTTCAGAATATCCAAAAATGTGTTTAGAATAGACAGTTCCAGTATTGGTCTCCATGCATTGTTCTTTCTGGGCACCAAGAATGGTCTTGAGTAAAGTCCTAGTCCCTGCTCTTGCTGTGGCACTCGCTGAATGGCCCTCATGTCCATGAGGGCTGGAACTTGTTTATGAGCCTCTGCCCATTGATTGTGTGGCAGGTCTGTCATTCCGTTTGCCCTTGGCAGGGTGTGAAAATAGAAACTGTAGCCTTGAGAAACTATATTCAGGACCCATTTGTCCTGGGTGATCATGCGCCATTTTTGTGAAAAAAAGTGCTAGTTTTCCCCTTAAAGGGGCTGCCAGAAGATAAGTGCTTGCTGCTAGCAGGGGAAAGTCATTGAGACTGTTTGCTGTATGGCTGTGATTTATCTTCTCCACTTTTGGAGGTAGAAGCACCCCATTGTTTAGACCTGTATGAGCCCTGGGGCTGGGATCTGCCTCTGGGGCATCTGTATCTGCCTCTTTGTGGCTTGTCTGACACTGGAAATGACCAATTTTTTGCAGGCCAGTTCCTGCTCAATCTGGGAGGTTGTACCTGTAAGAAATCCTTGACTGTTTGCATAGATTTAGCTTTGTCCTCCATTTTCTCCAACACCACTTCTGCTTTAACACCAAATAAGGTATCATGCTGTAATGGAGCATCTAATAATTTTGCTTTAACATGATCAGGCAAATTCTGTTCCTTTAACCAGGCATGCCTCCTAATGACAGAACCCGTAACAGCAGCCCTGCAGGAGGCCTTCAGAGAATCAAAACCACATTGCAAAGTATGCTTTCCCACTTGTTCAGCTGCATGCAATAAATTCTGCATTTCTTTGTTTTCTGCACATTCAGAATTTGTCAACATGTTCTGTTTTAGTAGTGACATAAGATATTGTTGATATTTAAGCACATGAAACTGACAATTTAAGGCCCTTACAGCCAAGGTAGCAGAAGTGTAAATCTTTTTCCCCCATCTGTCCAGGGCCCTTGAATCCCTATCAGAGGGGATAGGGTTTTTTGCAGTGGCCGCCTTGACCCCTTTGGGACCCTGAGATATAGTTTCTGGGTAAGCAGCAGGGTTTTTATAAAGAAATTTATGTGAATCAGGAACCCTGTAGTATCTGTCTGGCTTAACAGGAGCTGGTGGTAAAGAGTCAGGAGTGAGATTGGACTCTATAAATAGATCATCTACAATGTCTAAAACAGGAGGAATAGCAAGGGGCCTGTACTGAGGTAGTAAAAGAAAATCTGAGCCTTTTATTAGATTCTGAGTAATCTTGGCTCTCCCAGTGAAAATGCTCCCTCATAGTATGCAGGGTCTCCCCAAAAGAATAATCTTCAGGAGGAGAGGCTGAAGGGATAGATTCTTCAGCATCAGAATCCTCATAAGGAGGAAGAGAGTATCCCTGTTCAGAAGAGGAATCAGAGGAAATGGAAACCTGATCTGAAGATTCATATTCTGTCTCTTGCCAAGGTCTCTTATCTGGAGGGGGATGGGAACCCCTGATCAAAGTAATTAGGTCTTCGGCCATTTTAAGCATCTGTTTTTTAGGCATGGAGGCCTGTCCAGGGGAATGTTGTACTTGTTTCTTTGTCTTTAGAGGTGCTTTATTCTTTGCCTTTGAAGCTGAAGTCGTTTTTACATATAACTGTGTAGGCCTGAAAGCACCCTCAGAAGCCGATGCCTGCTCAGCGGCTCCAGACTCATCTGAGGGAATAGTTTCCGAGAGTCCAATACCTTGAGTTTCCAGTGGCCTATTGGCTCCATGTGGGAGTCCGAAGCGGCCTGTGGCTCTGAGGTAGTGGGCATCAGGGGCTGCAAAAGTGTCTCACTGAGAACTGGCGATCCGGTGACTGGCCTAGCCGAAGCCTCGTCGTCGGATTTGGACCTCAGATGCCTGTCCTTTTCTTTGTCTTTGCATTTTTATAAATTCCGGTAGTTGGCTGTTCTGATGGCATTATATAATGAAATCTTCTGCCAAAATAATGAAATGCAAAATCGTACCGACACTTAATAGTGCGTTGGTTAAATCTAGCACAAAACCGACAACTAGCAACGTCGTGGTCAGGGCCTAGGCAAGGAATACAGTAAGAATGAAAATCCTCATGAGGTATTTGCTTCCCACTAGAAATACAATTATTAACTTTTTCTGACATCAGTCTGGAGAAAGAAAAAAGTTTCCCCAACGGGGTACTTTGCTTTAATGAAGACTTCGGATCTGAAATTCGAACTTGAAAATCTCTGGAGTCAACCTACTGGCACTTGTGAACTGCTTTGGCTTTGGGCACTGCACGGCAAGAAAGACTGAAGAAAATGGTGTCGGCTGCATTTTTTATACCCTGGCGCACTGACGTCAGGGAGGAGGCGACAGCAACCGACGCCAGACCAGGACTTTGGAATTCAGATCGACTGTGGGTAGCCTGCCAGCAGGATAACCCAATTGTAATGACTGCAACAGTGAAACACGATGAACATCTGATCAGCAAAAGCCAGTCTGTTAAAGAAGCACTTATCCCAGAAGTTCTATTATAATAACACCAGTAAACCACTCACTCCATTATGAGAGGGAGATAGTGAGGATCCAGACAACCAAAAGTTTTGATCGGACTTGTGTCATGAAAGGTGTATGTCTAGAACTGAGATCGTACATTGTGGAATCACAGGGAGCAGAATTTACTGACGGTTCTTCTTTAACAGGAAACAAGACAAGTGACAATGAACCATGAACATATTCGGTTTAACATTTACAATGCACTGCACTGCTCTGAAAATACAGGTATCAAATGGCACATGAACCCTCTCCTAGTACCTCAAACTATTGCAACACTTCCCATAGGACATTTCCAGGATACTCAGACATATGCCTTCTCCAGATTTTTAAAACACACGCAGAAGAGACTAATAAGTTGCTATAACCCTTATAATACTGAAATCATGTTCCCCTTCAAAATAAGAAGGCCATCTAGTAGATAGTTTCTCCATTCAAGCATTATGACAAAGATTTTTCTAGGTAACCTGAGAACCATGATTTTTATTAATGGGAAACACTATCCCAATTTCTTTATCTGGAGGTATGTCCCCCTACCTTTCATGTAATATTGAAAAGGCACATTAACCATGACTTCCCAACAACACAGAAATGATCCAGACCCTGATAGTTGTTAAGCTGGCATTACGATAGCTGTTGCCTCTGTTTCCATTGTTGGTGTCGATGGTTGTGATATACAACACTATAGATAGTGTCTCTGAAGGCAGCCATTAACATATGTTACTAATCTATAGGTCCTGTTACTCCAGTCATCGCTGTCTTCACATCCACCATGATTCTTTGTGTAAAAAATGGCTATGTGCTGTGGCACAGCATGCTCTTGTACACATTTCTGAATTAGTCTGCCATTTTTGATTTCCTAATTTGCATACACCTTATGGCCTATTTGCATGTGTTCCTCATTTTCTTATTATCTGCTCATTAGTATACATTGTTTTGACCCTTTTGCTCTCAGGCTATCTTTGTCTCTTAATTGTCCACCCTCTGTATGTTGTCTGTACTCATGTTAATTTCTGCTACACCGTGCACTAATTATTTGTGAATCCTTTTCTATGATAATATGTAGAAGTCTGGGGATCATTCTTTAGGGTACATAATAGACACTGGATAAAGAAAATGTGCTTAGCATGCAGTTGTTCTATAAAGATTTGGCATGCGTGATATGGAAAAAATGCACCTGTTTTGCAGACATTACCCTCTGCAGACTTAGATAGGCCTGCCATTGATCATTTAACATTTAGTGATGTGAGGGCAATGGCATTTATTTGAGAGAATAATAGAGAGGATGTCTTCATTATTCCTTATGAAGGAGTTTTATAAAATAGTTTTAAAGTGTTTTTTAAATTGACATATTATTTGTGGACATTTTATTTCAAAACATTTATGGCTGCTCTCAAGATTAAATCCAACCTTACTTATAACATCACTTCTTTCAAGAAAACATAATTTTTTAAACGATTTCATTAACTCATAATGTTTATTACCTTGCAAGTTTCCTTTGTACACTGTATGCAAGCAAAAAGTAGTGAGTGTCTGCTGGGATCTTCATATAACAGAACATGGTTATTTGCATGGTATGTGCAGGTGTGGTCCCACTGTTGTTTACATATTTCACCAAATCCCACATAATACGTTTGCAAGGGCCTGACTGTTAACACTCTTGTATTCATGAACTGTTTCATCTATGCTTCAGCACAGTAACAACAACAAAAAAAAAACTATTGTTGAAGCATTTGCCTTACATCATTTAGTTAATTCTCAGACATTAACAAAGTTTGTAGTGCATGAAAAATGTAAAATAAAATTTTATGTTTGATTTGTGTTGAACATATGATGAGTGATCAGCAACTAAGAGTCTAAAATACCTCAGCAGACTGTCAACAGGTAGGACTGTATAAAATCTGACATTCAGTGAGTTTTTAAGCAGGTTTTACTGAAACAGTTATCAGATGTCTTGTTCATGTCTGCAAGCCATTTTCTCTGTGAAAATGTAAATGGAAAAAACATCAAAAGAAAATGAAAATGCTTTACAGATTGAACATGAAAAAGAAAATGTTAAATATTAGGGACACTGATTTTTTTTAATATGGTAGCAATTGTATACTATCAAGTTAATTCTTCCCTTACTGTGATGGTAGATTTCAGTCATTAAATTGTATACTATTTCAGTTAGTAAATCAAAGTATACTATTTCAGTACATTAATGAAATTGTTATGAACTAAACAACTTACTAGAAATCAGCAAAGCTTCCTTATTTTTAACCATTTATCTGGAAGGTACAGCACTGCTAAGGTAAGGCCTGCCAGAATGAGTTTCAGTAAGTGGGAAGAGACTCAAGTATGCATAATTTTGTAGTGAAAACACATGTGCTGGCTGTGGAATTTATTATAAGCATGCAACATATCGAGAGTTCCAGGTTCCATGGTGAGAGCAGTATATCAAAACTGTCAATTCTCAATGCAAACTTAAACTACTGGTTTTGACTCTAGCACCCCTTTCTGTTTAACTAATACATGCTAAACCTAATCCTGCCCCTAACCTCAGACCTACACCTTACCTTAGAAAACCCTTCTTCTAACACTTCCACTATTCAGGCAAAGCAAGCCTGAAGTTGTTAGTTGGGTTAACAGATCACAAGAGGAAAGTTTGTGCATTACTTTTATGATCTGTACTGTTTCAGTTTTTAAGTGTTCAGTAATTAGATTGCAAAATGTGTTGAGTTCAAACTTCTGTTGTCTGATCATTCAATATTTTGACCAATAGTCTTTAAACATACACATGTATATAGATCTAGATCTAGACACTAACACACACACACACACATATATATATATATATATATATATATATATATATATATATATATATATATATATATATATATAGATACATATATATATATATATATATATATATACATACATATATATATATATATATATATATATATATATATATACAGGTCTACTTCAGTCAACCAAAAGTTCACTTCACTTACCAGACTTTCATACTGCCCAGATGAAAAGACTGACAACCCCATAACATCAACATCCTGCAACACTGACTTTCCACTCTAGGTAAGTAACTGCTTGGCCAACCTGAATAAAAAGTAAAACTGAAGCAAATTAAACCCACCCCTGTGGTGGGCTTCACCTCCACACCCTTCTAAGTGGGGGCTGTGCTCCCACATCCCCCCTAACTAAATATACCAATTCCGAGATCACACTACCACAGGGATAAGGGGTGAAGTTCAACATGGTGGCTATATGAAAGTCAGGTAAGTGAGCGTTCAGTCTACTGAAGCAGACCCATATATATATATATATATATATATATATATATATATATATATATATATAGATATATAGATATATACACACACACACACACACACACACACACACACACACACACACACACACACATATGTCTAGCAATATATATATATATATATATACTGTAGAATGATAGAATCATAGTTCCACATAAACTAGAGCATATAGATGCATTTCTCATGTTTACGTGCTGTCATAATAATGATGTAGGTACTCCCCATTGCAGACACAGATAACTGAAAAATAGTGAACTCTTTCCTGTCCTTAGTGTCCTGTCATATTTTGTCCACTAAATTTATACCCTTTGCTTTCTGTCCCTTTTCATGAAGGGAAATCTCTCTTGATTTCATCTCAGGGTGACCTTACAAAGACATCGCTTTTCCCCATACAGGGGTATATGGAACTACCATATACACTTTTACAGGTCCTTGTAGGTAACTTCAAATGCTTCCAGTATTTAAAATGTACAGAGAGCTTACTAAAACACTGTGCTATAGACTAATGTAAATCTGCATTGCATATTTTTGCTTAAAGTAAGGCTCAAATAGGAAAGTGTTTAACCTGATATTCAAACAGCTTAGGTAGATTAAATGCTGTGACACTCCTCCCACAGTGTGGAACCCCTATACCATCCTGCCATAAGGGGGTAATGTCTGTTTCCTTTTAAAGCCATCTTCTTTTAGTGTTCCATATAAACTGTGCAGTGTACATATTTATTTATACCAAATAACTGCTAGCTGTATTAACTGAGATGTGCTGGAAAACATAAAATAATAGTAGTGTCTCAAACACCTTGATCACTGCAACCTCCTGTAATAAGGAAAAATGTTGCCTCTATGTGCTCTTACAAACCATTTTGGCAATGCCTCTTTAAATTTAGATTAGTAATATTGCTAATGCTACAGTGCAAGTAAATCCCAAATAGCATGATGTTCCCTTTACCCAATTTAATAGAAATCACAGGATCATAGGAATTTACTAGGCCTTTGGCCATGAGGTGCTTACAAGCCTAGCCAAGAATTCAGCCCATGTTCTGACAAGTCAGCACCTGATGCCCCCCGTCTAGCAGGGACATGGGTGGAATCTCAGGTGTGTATTTTCTGCTCCCCATCCAGTTATCCAGGTTGTGCTTAAAAAGGGTTAATGAAGTATGCTGCTTGATGTGGAGCAAGAGTCTATTCCACAGAAGGGGAAGTCTCAGGGACACAAATCTGTCCCGCCAACAAGTCCTGTTGATGTCGCAGAGCAGGTTGTGGTCATGCATGTGGGTTACTCGAGTGGAGCTTGACTTGCAGATATGCAGCAGTCCCATCAATGTTGGGTCTGAGATTGCTTTTTATGCCAGACAGAGGTTAACTCTGAGGAGTCTGTAGGAGACTGAATAGAGATGCAGGGCCGTTAGTCTATCTCTGTAGAGTAGATGTTTCAGGCCATGGATTCATCTGGTGAGGAACCTCTGAGGTGTCTCCAGCTACTGCATGTGCTTTGTGAGGTACATGCTGAAAGGGTCATTGTACCCACTAATGGGTCTTATAAGGGAGGAATACAGGGATGCTAAGAACACATTGTCTCTGGATGAGATATCCTTAGGTGTGCCATGTAGAAAGCTTTCTGTACAACAGAGACAATATGGTAGTCAAAAGTCAATTTCCTATCAACCTGGGTGCCCAAGTCCCTCACAACTGATTGTGTGCTTAGGACCTTGTTATTAATGTGATAATTTGTGAAGACATCACTCTCCCCAAAGGGGATGATAATGCATTTTTTGGCATTCAGTTTGAGGCCACATTTCTGGCACCAGTCATTTAATTGGGTGACACCCTCTTGGAGGATGTCCACATTATTAGGGGAATTGATGACAGTGCACAGCTTGCAGTCATCTGCAAACTTGGTCAGCTATAGCCCACTGTTTTTGGCCTGCACCTCAGAAAAATATATCCCAAACAACAAAGGCCGCAAGACCAATCCCTTGGGTACACTACTCATTACACGTTGACTGCTTGAGGTAGCACCCCCTATATTCACTAGGTGGGTTCTGTTAGTGAGCTAGTTTGCTGCCTATTTGAAAGAATTTATCTATTATAACCGAGTGGGGAATAGAATCGAAGGCTTAGACCAGGTCAAGGTAGGCGATGGGCATCGTCTTCCCCTCGTCCATGGCTTTGGTGACTGTCTCAAAGAAGTCAACCAGACTTAACAGGCATAACCTACCCTTGATGAATCAAAGAAATAGTGTTTCTTCCTGGTTCAAAATTTAAGTTGCTGTATTAAGTAGAAACTGTTCAGTCTTCTGAGGGTAGGGGTTAATGTAATGCTTAAGGTCTTTACCTTAGCAATGCAAGGTACATGATTTGATTCTGACTTCTGGTCATTTTCTAGAGTTGTCATATTCTGCAGACTGATAACCTTGCATTTGCCTATGGACTTTAAGTTCTAATCAAAACCAAGTAAAAGTATGATGGGTAATGAAGTTATAGACCTGAAATACTGCTAGAAAATTCCACCAACCCTAGACACAGAAATAACTCCAATGAGAAACAAAAACACAGTGAACTTTGACCACCTACCTTGACCTTCTCTTTCTCTTCCTTTCCTACAACTGTAACTTTGAACCCTACCTTGTTCTAGCTAAGACGTCAGTGCTTAATTGTCTATCTTTCTATGATTTGTGATATCCTTATTTACATTTTTCTTGTTAATTACTTTATACCTTGTAGAAAACCTTGGTGCCTTTGAAATTATTAAGTTTAAATTGTAAATATTGTACTTACTTTTAACATTGTATCATTCTTTTGCTCATGTGTTTACTGTGTTGCTTTTTTTCCCTGGGCCTCCGCTGAAAAATGGTGTGAGCTCAGCCGGACCAACCCAGTCAACAAATGTCAAATAAATAATAAATAAATAAAATGAACTAGGCGTGAAGCAAGTATATGTATTTTTCCCTAAAAAATGAATGTCCAGACTGTGAGCTCAGGAGAAAATAGCAAGTAAAGCTACTCAAAAAAAAAGGAGAAATTGGTTGACTTTAATATAGATGGAGCAGGACATCAGGATCAAGAAGTAAAGCAGTCTAGGCAAGAAAACATTGTCTCACTGAAGATACAGGAGAAGATGAAGAGTCCATAACAGCTAAACATGGGCAAAAAAGAAATTGGCAAGTAGTCTTAGCATCAAGGTAATACTAACAAAATAGTACTCCTAGCAGGAAGGTAATACTAACAAAATATGTGAAGTGCCACAGAATAGAAAGGAAAGTCAGTATCTAATTGGCAGAGTCAGTAGGTATACAGGATTTTCCATGCTGTAATCCAAAGAAAATCAAATACACAAAACAGAATGTTGACAGCTCTGGTGAAATTAAAGAGGTAATTTTGCAGACAGCCTGATCAAGACTGCAGATACTGTATTTGAAGAAACGTTGATTCATAAATGTATTATTTAGTTGTATATTGCTGGTGTCATTTTTTTGTTATAGATGTTGATTTAGCTCTCTTTGAATTCTGTGGCTACTGTTTTTTATTCTTCTTTTCTGTTGCAATATTTTATTCATTTGACACTGAATATGAATTCCTTAAAAGAGTATGCAATTAATAATTTGTTAATGCATGAATATCTTGTACAGTGTAATAAATGCTATGCATATTTAAAGGTAACAGCTGATAACACTGGTGATCTGTGTTCCTCGTGACAAAGGTTGGATGATTTGCTTACCATTGTTAGATGTAAATCTAGACTTAATGATGATGATTGCACTTGTGCAATTGGCATGGCTTGGAGAACTGTTGTTTCATATATTAATGACTGGACTGAAGAACTAAATAATATTAGGCATAGAACAAATAGAACACATTTAGGAAATGATGCATCTATTTTCTGCAAAGATCATTCAACCCCTATGGAACAAGATGGTGCCCCTGACAACTTTGGAATCCAGGATGCAGGTATTTAACAATCTGAGGATCATTCTTGTTTAGAAGGAAACAAAAAAAAGAAAGAAAGGAAGAAGTTCACAACAAATAACAAGGAAGAAAAAGAAACTGACTAATGACTGTAAAGGAAAGAGAATATGCAGTAAAAAGACACTGCTATGTTATGTAACACACAGGTTATGGATGTGCAGTAAAAAGGCCACTGCTTTGTTATGTAACACACAGGTTACAGGGAATGATGATATTTTTCTATCTAAGAACCTTCAGTCTACAGAAAAAGACATCAGGGGGGTGACCAAGATGCCAGTCTGATAGCAGCAGAAATCCATAGCGCTGCTTAGATTTTAATATCCTGACAGGACATATACTTTAATTTTTAGAAAAATCTAAGTTAAGTATACAAAAAGTTAGATTAAATTAGATTCTTTATTATTTTCTAAAAATTAATACATAGACAAAATATTTTTTTTTAATTATTCATGTTAAAAAGTTTTCTACTGGAGATCTCAAGATGAGCAACTCGAAGAACCCACACCAGGAGAGTGCAGTGAAGAAAGAACTACATCTTATAATAACAAACATCCAAGAACTGTCACTAAAAACATGAGCAACGTGAAGAACCCACACCAGGAGAGTGCAGTGAAGAAAGAACTACATCTTATAATAACAAACATCCAAGAACTGTCACTAAAAACCATGAGCAACGCGAAGAACCCACACCAGGAGAGTGCAGTGAAGAAAGAACTACATCTTATAATAACAAACACCCAAGAACTGTCACTAAAAACATGAGCAACGTGAAGAACCCACACTAGGAAAGTGCAGTGAAGAAAGAACTACATCTTATAATAACAAACATCCAAGAACTGTCACTAAAAACCATGAGCAACGCGAAGAACCCACACTAGGAAAGTGCAGTGAAGAAAGAACTACATCTTATAATAACAAACACCCAAGAACTGTCACTAAAAACATGAGCAACGTGAAGAACCCACACTAGGAAAGTGCAGTGAAGAAAGAACTACATCTTATAATAACAAACACCCAAGAACTGTCACTAAAATGGACAAATTCAAAAACAAAATGGACATTATCAAACAAGACTGCAGTAAACAACTGGAACTTCTAAATAGAATAGTAAAAAAAAAAAAAAAAACAATCTGAAGAGATTCTTGCCTTAGAGGAAACAGTGACTAACCTAGATACTAGAGTGATAGAAAATGAACATCACAATGAATTTCTTCTGAAACAAAACACCAGGCTGATTGAGAAACTGGAAGACCTTGAAAGTAGATCAAGGAGGAATAACATAAGAATATATGGAATTCCTGAGAAAGAAGATGGTGCTAATATGATTCAGTTCCTCAATAAGTGGTTTTCATCAGCACTAAACATGCCTGAATCCCTCTCTTTTGGAATTGAGAGGGCTCATTGGTCCCTGGCAAATTCAGTTCATCTCTGAGTTCATCTAACCCCAGGTCTATAATAGTTAGATTTCTTTCCTCGCAAGACAAAGACTTAGTGCTGAAATCAGCTTGGACTAATTCCCCTATCAAGATGGGTGAAAAAGTTTTTCATTTTGACAATGACTACACCTCTACAGTTATATCCAGAAGAAAGGAGTGTGTTCCTCTAATTAAGTCCTTGAAAAAAGCCAATATTAAAGCTCAAATTCTTTTTCCTGCAAGAATAAAAATCACCTTGACAGAAGGAGTGAAGATCTTTGATTCCCTACAAGAAGCAGTAGAATTTATGGGTCTATATTATAGTATCTAAGTTTTTAAACTTCAAATGCTTTAATATTGACCCATTTTTGTTGAAAACTCAAAATAGCAAAGCAACGAAACTTTGAAATCTTACCTAGGGTAAGATTTTGGTTGTCCATTCCATGGCTTCGCTATTTACTCTACTGTGGTGGTAAGGTTACAGACAGGGGTAAAGTAAGTATGGGAGCAGAGGTTACGGACCGGGTTAAGGTAAGTGTGGGAATGGATCGGGGTAAGGTGAGTGTGCAATAGTTAGGGACATTATGGTTAAGGATTGGGTAAGGTGAGTGTGCGATAGTTAGGGACTTTAGGGTTAGGGAGCAGGTAAGGTGAGTGTGCGGTAGTTAGGGGCTTTAGGGTTAGGAAAAAGTGAGTGTGCAGTAGTTAGGGACTTTAGGTTTGGGGAGCAGGTAAGGTGAGTGTGTGGTAGTTAGGGACTTTAGGGTTAGGGTTGGGTTAAGGTGAGTGGATAGGTAGTAGTGCAGGATTAGAATTATGGTTTTGTTAAGTGTATGTGTGTGGTTTATTTATTTTTGTGTGCTTGTGTTGTGTGTTTGTGTTTTGGAACAGCAATTTTTTTCCCTGAGAAAAAAATTGCTGTTCTGTATGTTCGATATTTTGTGGTTTAAATGTTTTAGATACAATGAAATAGCGTTAGCTATTTAAATCATATGATAGGATAATATAAATGCAAATTTATCCAAAAGAAGAAAATACTTTAAGGCATAGAAGAAATGGAATGGTCATCCCAGGGTTTGAAGAGACAGGCAACAAAAAATGGATGGTCTGTGAAGGAAGGAACAAACAAAACTACGAAACTAAATGACAAATGAATAAAGTCCTTCTAATTTTAAATGTTTTGTTTTATGAATCATAATATATTTGATTCTGAAAAGTATGCTGTAAGGTTATGTGAATCATTTTTATTATTAACTTTCTCTTTTCCTTTTTATGTCTACTTCTAATTACATATAGTACTAAGTATTTAAATAACATTCTCTCTCTCCCTCTTCTTTCTTCCTATTCTTTTTTGTTACCAATGTTTCTTATCTCTCTTTTCCCCATTACAAGTACTTTAAAATAAATTTGTGTTAAGTACTTTACATACTTTTCCCTTTTAAATAGCTAGAAATGATGTGTGGCTTCGAATTATTCAGTAATAGTATAATTTGACTAAATACCAAAGTGCATTTTTTCTGGTGGGTCAGTGGTTGGGTAACAAGGTATTTATGATTAGTATTTCTAACTAGATGTATTAGACACTTTGTTTGGATACATTTAAACATTAATGCAGTACATTAATGGTGTTTTATAGATAGCTAAATATAAGTCTCATATATATATATATATATATATATATATATATATATATATATATATATAGGTCTACTGTACTTCATCGAAGAAACACTTCTTCAAAAAAGAACAGTAGACCCACATTTAAGTGAAAGTGCACTTAAGCAAAAGTGCACTTTCATGAAAAATGGTTCAACAAACCATTAAGGAATGTCAAAACAATGTTTTGTAGGGGGCAAGCCCCCCAGCACTGCCCATGTAGGGGGCCGTGCCCCCCTACTTAAATATACCAACTCCGAGATCGCACTTCAGTGGGGAAACAGGTAAATTCCTGTTTCCCCACTGTAGTTTCCTTTGGTGCCTCAGTGTTCCTTAACGGTTCGTTGAACCATTCTTCGCAGAAGTGCACATACGGTTAAGTGCACTTTTGCGTAAGTGTGGGTCTACTTCTCTTTTTTGAAGAAGTGTTTCTTCGATAAAGAGAAGTAGACAAATAGACCTATATATATATATATATATATATATATATATATATATATATATATATATATATATATATATATATATATATATATATATATATATATATATATATATATATATATATACTAGGTTCCCTTTTTTTTTCTCTCTCTCCGGCTTGGTTAACTGGTGGGTAAATGAATGAAATATTATAATATGATTTCTGATTTGAGGCAGCTGTTGTTACTTCTAAATAGCTGTTTTTATATGAAAAGGTTAGTTTATTCAGGATGTTGATGTTTTGTGAGGAAAATGGTGGTCTGTGTGACTGGTCTCATTGTGGAGATTCATGACATGCACTGACAAGGCAGCTTGAGTGTTTTTTTTTTCGCTTCTTAAACTTTAAAAGCTTCACGATCTGAATTTCCCACTAAAAATGCTTTTTTCTTCACTATAGACAAATTATGTTCTGCATGAGCCTATTCAGATACTTTTTAACAAGTTTATGAAGCTACAGCTTGAGGAAACAACAGTGATGACATCATTTGACCTTTTGAACTTGTTAAATGGTTGTACTTAGAATTCTTTTCTCTTGAAATTTCATAATCCTTCACTAGATACTTTAAATGGTAAATAATTAGTTGTGATAAAAGTGTTTAACTCCTTTGAAAATGCCTATGTTATCTTATAGATGTATACATTCTGCAGATTCAATGACACTATTAGTAACAAAATAACATCAAGTGAACTAGGAGCTGCATTAGAAAACTCATTATGCTTATTAACATCAAACTTATGTTATATAACTAAACCTTTAGTAACTAAACAGAGGGTTGTGAGGCCTGCTTTTTTTTCTCTCTCCCTCCATCCTGATGAAAGACGTCAACATAGATATTAATACATAGGAGTAATATGTGTATAATTGAAAATATAATACTTATGCTGTAATAATTTTTTATATATATATATATATATGTGTGTGTGTGTGTGTGTGTGTGTGTGTGTGTGTGTGTGTGTATATATATATATATATATATATATATATATATATATATATATATATATATATATATATATTCAACAGATCCTTACATAAAAAATGTTAGCTAGATGACTGACAAAATCATTAAATTATCTGATGTTTTTTGGAAAATCTTGGAAATAATGACAATCTTCTTAACCTTCAGCTTCTAATGTTTATACATATTTTGATCTGATATGTATTTCTGACATATCTAAGTATTAGAGGTGCTATTAACATATGTGACATATTCATATATTTTCAGATATATTGGACACTGTCATTCTAATGTATATTTCATGGATTCAGATTTCTTTAGTTGCTTTCATAATGTGTTTCTTTTTTGTTTTTATACTATATTTGAAGCAGAGATAGATAATTTGTGTCATTTAGTATTGGAGAGATGGTGGATGGATGGTTTAGTTAAGTTTTTAACTAAACCAGAAACTTCCCTGGGATTCATGAAGCTTGCGCCAGGCGCAGGCGTAGGCGGTATAATGGCAAATATGGCCGCTGAGCGATTCAGGTATGATCCAATTCCACTTGCACTACCAACGTACGCCATATCTGCGCAGCCCTCGGCACAGGCATGCTAATCACCCCATGCACAGTACTGCACAATGCAAATGAAGGTACATAGCGATTCATGAAGTGGTGCAGGCGTAGCGTAAGCCCACAGAAATGTAAACCAAAAAAAAAAAAAACGGTTTACATTTTTCCAAACAGAATATCAGAGCTATGAAAGCGGACCAGACTCATGTATTACAAACTTAACATATGCCAATGGCTAAATATACAGCCAATGGCATAAGAAACAATGCACAACACCTAAAAAACAACATTTACTGTCATGTCCACAGTAACGCAAAGTACAACCACAGGGCATGTGTGCGCAAATGGGAGCACAAGGAAAATATACATAAATGTCATAAAATCGCAATGTAATACAAATTATGATTTCACCATAATACTCAGTGGTATGCATGGTACACCACAACCAAGCTGCAAGAATTGCTAAGGGTCTGTGACAGTGTTTGGTGCCTTAACTATGAATTAGTAGTCAATGCAATGCAAATGAGGCAAGTAATAGTAAATCGCAAACGTCCCACCGGACTAAGGATGTACCATATGGTGCAGCACTACAACACCGAGGCGTGGTTTGGAGGTATACATGACATCAGCAGTGGGGTGTGCCACCGTAGCTGTAAGCACATTGGAGCAATGCAAAACCAGCCTGCCCATTGCTAAGCAAAGCTGCAGGATAGGGGTGGGGATGTAGGTATAGCATCGTTAAGCTGAGAGCACATATGGTGCCCGAAAGCGCATGTGTACGTGGATGAAAACATGCCCGAAACCCGGTAGGCGGATGCACACGCCGCGCACCATAGCTCAAACAGGAAGGTTAGGGGAAGAAAATAAGGAAATGCCACAGTAGGGTAATTGGAGTACAACTGAGCAATTAACACCTATTAACTCACACTGCGCAATCGACAGCAGCTAACAAGTCTGCTCGCAGCAACCTGCAGAACAGGATAGGGGAGGTGTCAGATTGCAAAGAAAAGAGAACTGTCATAGCAGAGCAAAGCAAACCTGCAGTAGATCGGCCATAGAACACATGTCGTAAGATAAGCCAGGTTTTGGAAAGTACAAATGAAAGCAGGCTGCTGGATGCATGCCAGAAAATGGGAGGGGAAATGTTAAGAAATGTTAAGGGAAGGGCAAGAGGTAATCCACGGCAGCGAAATGTAATTCAACACCAAAGGCACCACAATAGCAGTACCTGTGGTAAAACACATAATATACCCTGTAGCTCCGATGGTACATACACACCCTATGACATCATCAGTGTTCACAGCACAATAGTATAAAGTGTGAAGGCACCTCACACACACCTGTTTATTCCCAAACACTGCAGCATTGGTGTAAACAGATGGGGAACTTTTACAATGTACATGTTGGGAGCTGCCATAGCTGTGATTCATCACCATGTGTTAGAGACTGAAGGTGTTGTGGAGGATGATGCTGACAACCACCGCAGGCTCTGAAGGAGGGGAAGAGTGTTCAGACCAAGGGTAACCTACCAGGGGCTACATGATCTGGAGATAGTAGAGCATTACAGGGTGGACAGGGATATCTTACAGCAAATAGTTGAGCTGTGCCGGCCACACCTGAGATCCAGAAACAACAAAGGGGAACCCATCCCAGTGGACAGGAAGGTATGTGTAAGCTTGCGAATACTAGCCACAGGTACCTTTCAAAGGCCAACTGGAGATATAATGGGGATCTCACAGGCATCAGCATCCAGGGTACTACACCAGTTCCTGGATGCTATGTTACCACATGCCAATGAGCATATATACTTCCCCCAAACTCAGGAGGAGTTGGCCAGCAATATGTGTCTCTTCCACCAGGTGGCACACTACCCAGAGGTACTGGGTGCGATAGACTGCACGCCCATACATATCAGGTCACCACCCGGTGAGCATGGTAGGCGCTACATAAACAGCAAGGGATACCACTCCATCAACTACCAGGTCATGTGCAATGCCCAGGGCATTATTATGGATGTGTGTGCCGGCAGCCCTGGAAGCTACCATGACTCCCACATCAGGCATGCCTCACAGCTGTATCAGGTATTTGTCAGGGGAGACATCCCACATGGCCACCTTGTGGGGGATGCTGGCTATGCACTGGAGCCGTGAATGATGACTCCCATCAGAAATGCACACACACCCATGCAAGAACGCCATAATGAGGCACATGCACAAACCAGAATCATCCTAGAGCATGTGTTTAGGATGCTGAAATCACGGTTCCGTTGCTTGGACATATGCTTGGCCTTGCAGTACTCTCCATGCACGTGTGCCCACATCTTCATAGTATGTGCCATGCTACATAATATGATCCTGTGGAAACAGCTGCAGCAGGGACATAATGGTGAAGGCCCTCACAGCCCACCGCAATTGCCAAGGCCATCACAGGCACAGAGGGATTCAGACCATGAACACCCTGTACCAGCCCCAGTAGGCAGACAGAGGCGTGCCCAATATGCCCACGCCTTAGCAAAGAGGGAACATATAGCACATACACTGACAGTGCAGGCCCATACGGACTGACACACCTCTCCTCCCTGCACACACAGTAAAATAGATGGCACACACACACGACCACCTGTTAATTGTAATGTATAGGTAGTCTACTGTGTGAATCCTACATAGGCAGCCCTCAATCATTGCACACACAACAGCTATTGGAACAAGGAATGTCAACACCTGAACAGTACACACACCTGACAGCATATGTTGATACTGTATGTATAGGTTCCTAGGTACATCAGTAGGTACATGCCTGATTGTCAGAGGACATTCATCAACCAAGGCAAACAATGTCTGCTGTTGCCACCACATCGATTAACCAACTGTCCCTCAGTGGAGCAGAGCCAATTGCGGGATCCATGTGTGTAATCACTGTTCCCCACACACTCTGCATGGCTTACCTGGTGTGTTAATGAGGGGCTCCATATAATGTAATCAGGGATGTAGTGGCAAAGCATGGGGAGTACCCATGACAGGTATCTGTCACCCCAGCATGCTCCACCTATGGTTGTGTGAAGGTGTAGCACATTATAGTGTGTGGCTCACTGTGACATACATTACCAATGCTGGAGCACATCCATTAAACATCACTTGGACATACCATTAATAGGTCTCATCCATATGTAAACTAACTGAGCTACACATTTGATTGCAGTATGGAGTAACAGCAGTAGTACAGTCCACATACAAAACACCATAACACGTGCACAAATCCCAGATGCCGAAGTGGTGAATGCACTGACTGCCGTGCATGTTCCCAGTCCCACGTCCTGCAAGGGACATTACGTAATCCCGAAGGAAAGAATAATGGATGTTGGATGCAGGTCAATCAGATCAGGTTTAGCACATGTCAGCGGGATTATGCATTGGCAAGTGCTGGTAAACATCATTTAAACATGAATATACGGATATGAGCGAAACAGGGCTAAGCTTTTCTGAATATCGCGCAGATCACGGTCAACGATGTCCATAACAGGTGAAACTAGCATTATTCACCCCTGTACTAATAGTGTCTGCTCTGAAGGGTAAAACGACCACTGCCAGGAGTAGAACACACATTCATGTACACAATCACCTAACACTAAGCTACCCAAGATGTACCAACGGCAGGTGTGTATTGTGACAGGTTAAAACACAAACGTGCTGAGTCCAGGAAACAGTATACACTGACATGTACACAACGAAAGGTGTGTTCTCCCTCTCACTCTCTCTCTCTCTCTAGATAGATATATATATATAAAATAGAGATAGAAAGGGTGCTAGAGAGATATAAGTTAATATATACATATTCACCTATATCTGCAAATATATAGATAGGTCAACGACATGTACACAACCATGGAGGTACAAATAAATAGGATACTGCCAACTATCGAATGTGTCACATACCGACACGCATAATCACGAGGATGAAAGACCAAAAGACCACAGTGCCGGAACACTAAAACCGAGAGTAATCTTATCATGATGTTAAGGGACATTTAGTTATCACTGCTGGTGCTGCGGTCCAGGTAGGTACTGTGTTCAACTGTGTTTGTGATTGCTGTAGTCTGTGTATGTGTGTGTTGAGGGTGCCATGTGCGTTTCTGTGGGACTGTAATGTGTGTGTGTGTGTGTGTGTGTGTGTGTGTGTGTGTGTGTGTGTGTGTGTGTGTGTGTGTGTGTGTGTGTGTGTGTGTGTTTGCATCGTATGTCTGTTAGTGCTAACTCGGAGGTAGATCATTATGGTAGGTGTGGTCATAGCTGACCGTAGGCATATGGTTACCACCTGTCCCACTTTAAGAGGGACAGCCCCTCACTGGGCAGTTGTGTCCAGACAAAAAATATTAAAAAGGGCAAATGTCCGAGATTGTAGGACATAATGATGTCCCATATATTATGTAATAGTTGCATTAAATAGTTATGCCTGTATCTAAAATATGTAAATGTTACATGAAACATGATAAGTAGCAAAAGTGGTTCAAGAATAAGTATGTACTTAGGATAAAAGTATGTTCTATCCTGTGTACTGACCGTGGGTATGTGTCAGCCTGTAAACACCAATGTGTGTCCTGCAAATGTCCCATTATGGCCATTTGAAAAGGTGGCAACCCATGCCAAAGAGGTTCAGTCACCAACACAACTGCAATGAGTGCAAATATCTGTGACAGAAATACACAATGTCATTTAGTAACATTCCCTTACATATCGATGTATTTCCGGAGGTATTGAAGTATCAATCTCACCTGCATGCTATATAGAAACGAATTAACAATGGCTCAATGTATAAGCCCGTAACAACCATAGTTTCTCAGTCTACTAAATGATAGGTCTTCAATTAGGGAAGGAGCCCACACACATATATGGAATATGTAGAAATGCAGTCCCCACAAACCTGTATATGCTATGTACACCCACCTACATCTTCCCCACACCCGAAACAATTGCAGTACAGACTGTAATAACATCACAAACATCCACTCACTCAATTACATCTGCAGAACCGTTAACATACCTTGTGAGAGACACATTTGTAATGGCGTCATGTGAAATCGTAGCTGTTGTATAATGGAACAGATGGAGATGTTACAGGTTTTGTTTGCAGTAGTCCCTTATCAGACGGTTGAGATAACAGGTACACTCACATGTAGAACCACATCCTCTAGCCGTCACACACAATCCACGGGGGACATGAATTCAAAATATCCGTGTCTCTCCAAATAGCAGTTGCAATTCCTCACAACAAAACATATACAGGCCGTCTCCCCGAAGGTAGGGCAAATGGGCAACGCTCAAGTGGAGAATTCAATTATACCCCACTGTTGCCATGTAATTGGCGAATGGAGTAGCGGCACAGCTGATGTGCATGTAATAATTTACACAGGAACACCAATTGGCGGCAGGATACCACATGTTACAGGTATCGATGTATATAATGATGCCTTGCCATACATTCAAACCGTAAGCTCATACCATAGAACCATTTAAACAGGAAAGGTGTAAGAGATATTTATGAAGACTCTGAAACAAGGTATGTAGAACACTCAGTATGTCAGTGTATGTAGAGCCTGTTTTGTAGTAATTAAAGTGTACGCAATGCATATAGCGGGAAAAGGTATTATGTAGTGATGTCTTGTTGAGCATAGTAACACTTGTAGAAATTGTGTGTCCTGCTGTGGGCCACAAGGTAAACATCACATACACCACAAGGGATACTACATGAGGGTTTTAAACACAACATTTCCACACCACCCACCGTCAGTGGTAGGGTTTGTCCAACAAGTACGTGCCATAGCAGGGGATAGTATATGTTGATATACTGTCACAGTATGCATGTGTAAGGGCATATAATGAGAATAACATGCCTAAGGTGGTCCTGCTGTGCAAGTATGCTTTGCATTACGGGATAATGTTTAAAATATGTGTAATGTACAGTATTGTAGGTAGATATGTCAGATATTTTACACAGCATAACTGTTATATCATGCAAACAAAGGCTATCGTCTATTGGCATGTACAATACACAATAACAGGATACATATGGCTTGTAGTCACAGGACACTGTAACAGCATGATAGCTAACTGAAATGGAAGAGCTACTCAATTATACATGCACAAAGGACATGTAATAGCTTCACAGGTTCATAGTGAGGTACTATGCTGTCTGGCCAAGTCCATGTGTAAGTCCAACAACAGTATTTTCACCGGTGGCACCTCCCTATGGTAGTGTCCTGTCTGTGAACAGCAGAGCCATGTGTTACCTGCACCTGTGTACAGTACAGCCACTGCAGTGATCCCTGGCAAACATGTGTGTCTCCCATCCACCCATCGAGGTATCTCATGAAGAGTGCTAGTGAGTGTCCCTGCTTGATGTACATAGGAATCATGTTCCAAAGCATGGTGAGTGTCTGGTTCAGGAATGTATCCCTCAAGCACGTCCCACTCATCGTTGCGTTTGTGCACAAATCCATGAGCATGTTGTTCTCAGTGGCCATTGCTTATGTTGCTAATGTGGAGTATATCCATAAATATTGTTGTGGACATGGGCCCTGTATGTTCAGCAGAGGTCACCCCTGAGTATGCAGTATGCAAATGTGTACAGTCGTGGTGTCCGTAGTTGTGCCGTATACGTCATCCTTCAGAGGTCAATAATCCTCATGGTGTGTTAATGTTGTGGTATTTAAAGCCGTTGCTGTTCCGTAAGGTACACCCCAAAAGGGGTGGGTGTTGTACCCTTGAACATGTGTCATACGTCAGGAGTATAGAGGTACAATGGGTGCCTTTGTTCCAGCTACAAACCCATTACAGATAAGGGTGGCCACGTTGAAGGATATCCACGCCACATTGGCAATATGGCTATCAAAGGAGTGTGTGCTATATACGTGTGTACTAAGATCCCATCTAATGTCACATGTATGTAGGGGACTACCACATATGTGATAGTCAGTGGGTGACTGGTGTAATCCAAAGGGGGATGTCTATGCACCTTGTGTTATGCAGCTTGAGGCCATGTTATTGACATCAGGTATCCGTCACAGTGACACCCATATGGCTAGTGACTACTAGCCTTCCTACCTTTAAAAAATCACTCCACTCCTACCTATCATCCACATGGGAATGCTCCTGCTCCTACCCCACTTAATCTTTCTATACTCTCTACTGTATTCCACCTTTCACTCTCTCTACCTCAGACAGTAATCTTTTCCTTAATAGTTCCTATCCTCCTGAAAGCCTTATGCACCTATCTACTCACTTCCTTATCCTTGTGCCTATGATATAATTTGATTTCAACTTTAATATGTTTTATTATTTGATTGTATTAATGCTTAACTTTACTCATTGTAATCACTGTTCCTCGTGGTGTCATGTACAATAATTTGGATGTAAATCTCTATAATATGTAATCTGCATATAACTCTCTATAATATGTAATCTGTAATGGAGCTTTTCTCCCCAGGACTCCATTGAAAACTGGTTCTCTTGGCCCAATGGACTATCCTGGTTAACCAACAGCAAATAAATAAATAAATAAAATAAATAAAATCTGGAGGGTGTCTGTATCAGCTGGTGGATCAATCATGGCTCCTTGTTTGCAGTCATCTGGAAACCTATTCAGGGAAAGTCCCTCTGTGCTAGCCTGTACCACAGGGAAGCATATACCGAACATGAGGGGCCCTATGACCGAGGACTGTGGTACGCCAAGTGCAACTGAATTATAGTAGGTACCATGGTATGCTACCCTATTGTGTGGGTCCTGTCTGTGAGCCACTTTGCTTATCATCCCGAGACGTAGGGGTTGATGTGCAGGTGGATGTGTATGTTGTTAATACCAGAATGGAGAACGGTGCTGAAAGCCAATGAGTGGACAATGTAGGCTGTGTGGACCCCCTTACTGTCAACAACTACCCTGGTAACTGTATCAAAGGAGTCCACCAGGTGTAGGAGCCATGGTCTGGCCCTAGCAAATCCAACCCGGGTGGCATCAAAGGTCTGGAGGCCACCAATGTCTCTGTGAATGACTTCCATGATGATGTGCCCCATAGCCTTGCAGAACAGTCCAGTCAGGCGTATAGGGCAATAGTCCCTGTGGTTCATTGTGGTGCCACCTGTGTGGAGTGTGATAACTGTTGCTGTGTGCCATTCAGGGGCCACAATGTCTGATACAAGGCTATTACTGAATCTGGTGGCCAAGTGGGGAGCCATGTCATTCTGAGGTTTGTGTAAATCACAGTCTGGGATGTTGGACGGTCACATGGAGTCTGTGTTCCAGGCCTTAGAGAGTGCAGGTTGCAACTGCGTAGTTGTGACCGCAGGGACTCTGCATTGTTCCTGTATGGATTTTGGCCCTGTAGGGAGTGAGAGGGTGTAAAGTTATCATTGAACCTATCTGCCAGGATGTTGCCAATAGCAGTCGGTCTGTAATGTTCCTGCCTAACCATTGTATATCAGAGCAGATGTGGGTATTGCCATTGAGTACTGACATACCTCCATAATGCTTTGTGGTAGTCCTTGGAATGTGTCGCAGTAATGTTTACGTAGCTAGCTTTGGAGGATGTGATAAGTGATCCCGGATTCCTACTGAGGCTGACCAGTGAGCTACCCCACCTATGGGATTGTACTCCACTTTGCAACAGCCACCACCTTCTGTTGTACATTATGTGCATGGAACTGGACCCCCAAAGTGGCGTCCATTATCTGGCGGGTACCATCATGGCTCTGTGTGGGATAGCATGATCCATGCAGTCGTGTACGTGCTAATGAAGTGCGCTGGTGTATGTGTCAGCACTTGTAAGTGCATTGTCCATCTGCACGGGTGTCATGATGTTTACTACCGCTGTCATGAGACATCTGCAGTAGGCGTTGTAGAAATCTTGCACTGTGTATTCCGTGAAGGGTGTGGTGCCGGGATGTGGATAACAAGGGTGATTAGCATATGTTCGGAAACTACCAATGAGGGGATAACCCCAGGTGTGGAACACCAGTCACATGCTGGTAATGTCCATGTCTAGGATATTGTTGGTCTTGGTGGTGGTGTGTATGGGTTGATCCAGCTGAGTGGAGGTTATGAATCCCAAAAAGCGTTGGCCTAATGTGTCGGTACATGAGTAGGTATCCCAGTTAAGTGTGGGGTAGTGTCAGTCTCACATCAGTACCTGTCTGAACTCTACTGTCCAGTACACCAAGAAATGAGGGCCAGTAACCGTGGGGTATGTTGTTGAATCCGTAGCAAGTTACAATGTGTATAGCAGTTCTGGCCACAGTTAGTTGCAAGTGGATCACCTCTGATGCATTGTGCTAAGGAACCAGCCTGGAGGTGTGTACATCCTTGTGAAATATGGACAAACCTCTGCCGTGGGTGTTCCGGTCCTGGTTACATGACTGAAAGGTGTGGTCTGCGTGTAACCTGTCAGTGCAGGTGTGCTCTCCGGAGCCTAGAGGCAGGTCCCAGTCACTGCAGAGATATCAACGTGGTCCATTATAAGGAGTGCCTCACCTGAGTGTGTTAGAGATGAAGATGTCAAGCATTGAGTAACAGTACCCCAGGTTTTGCTTGCCTGTTCCTGTTCTGGTGGTGAATGTTATTGGAAACTGTCCAAGACAGGCAGTATAGGAGCAGCAAGAGCCTTACATGTTATCTGTACTCCCAGGGCTGACAGGTGCAGGTCATCTGTGCCAAAGCATCGTGTTTTGTTGACCATGTCATTCAAAGCAGACAGATACTGGATGCCTGTGGAATGACAGCAGAAGCATAGGCAACTGTTGAAGTGAAACATTCAGTCGTTGTACAGTGGTATCAGTCTGGATGAATGCAGAATGCTTCTCAGGGCTTGGGCGATACCTTCGGGGCTACAAGACCGGAGAGCTATTGCATGTTCCTGTACATGTAGTCCAGGAAGTTACATCTCAGGGCAGTCACACTAACATGGAGAATGATAGTCAAATCATACCTGGTGAGGTGTGGCATGGGTGCATAGGTTATGTTGCGGATCCTGTTACCCGACAGCCAGATGTAAGCGACTATCGCCTTGTGTAGCCTGCTGAGTGGGACATTGGTGTGACCACCTACAGAGTCACCTATGACCGGTGTGTTGGGTATGTTATGACACCCTATTGGCTGTAATTGATGTGCACACATGAGTCTGTGGGCTATAAGTAATTGGTGTTGTGTTTGGTGATGGGGGCTGCCTCTGTTGCCTACACAGAGAGTATGGAGAGGTTCTGCAAATGTTGTAGTCATACTATGTGTGGCCTGTGGTGGTGGAGATCTAGTGAGACTATGTGATGAGTGGGGTGTGTTGCAAATGTTAAACATCCCCACATGAATGTCAGGTTCAGTCTGGGTTGGTGAGAGCATTACCTCCAGCATGGCTACATATGTGCATCTCCCACAGGCTGTAATGTTGTATGTTGGGAGGTGAGCATTGACTGTGTACATGAGACAATTGCTCTATTGCCTCATGTTTGCCATATTCATCATATAGACAGGCAATAACACTGGTATGTGACACTTGGACATGCCTGTATATTCAACCATGTCTCACAAGATATGTGTGTTACGTGTGTACAACAGCTGTTGTACTGTAAGCAAGCTGGAAATGTAAGGACAGACAGTGTACCTGTAAGAAATGAGTTGGAATGTGTGCTATAGTAATTAGTAGCTCATGAAGTGCTTACATGTTCTGAACAAGTGCTGAGCATGAATATGCAGTACAGATAGGGTGTTGGATAATATAAACCCACTGCAACCCACAAGCGGAGATGCCAGTCATAATTGGAGGCACTGCACTATTACCCTGCTGAGTATGGTCTGCAAGTCTATGAACCTTTATCAACGTAGATGTTAGCAGTACAGATGTAGATGACAGTACGGATGATTTCACACTGCATAGCATACCTGTGACAGGTCATAGGACATCACTCATACTGTGTTCCAGCTACACTGAGTATACTAGATGTACCTTTGTATGTCACAGGAGTGGTCTACCAGTGGCCTGTTGACAGAAGCAACACTACAAAAGGTGTCTGAGTGACATGTGCATACCACACCAGTGGCAGCTACAGTACAACAGGGTTAATGTTTTGTACTCCCCCTCTCATTGTAGCCCATACCACACAGACAAATGGGAGGCATCTGCATATGTAAGGATGTGAATGGCCATGACCTAGGAACAATAGCTGTCTCAGTGTTGTGGACAACATACAGAATGGGCTTTGAGGGTGAGATGCATGACATCTGTTAATAGCATTGTCACCGCTAGGTGAATAACCCTGTACCCATTAACTACCACCTAGGCAGCGGTCAACATTATGGACACTATGTGCAAGGGATGGTGCTGTGCAGTTCACCTCCCTGAGCTGGTGACGTCTACAGGCCTATTAGGTAGTCATATGAGGCACCCATGTCATGACAGGGTGCCATCCATGAGCATGGAGATCATTGGATAGGCATACTCAGCACTCGGGTGACCAATTTCGGATCACATATCACCTTTCAGGGGTATTGGCCATGCGTGGATGGGCGATACCAGCCTTCACAATCACAATCCTCACCTCCACTATGCAGCATGCTGGCTACCTTGCATAAAGACGTGCTACACTGTGATGTTGGACATGCTACACATACATATCCTGATCTGAAAGACATACGTCATGGACAGCCACCGTCCTACTGCAATGATCACCAAAAGCTGGACAGATCCCTGTGCCATACATGTTGCATACTCCTGCCATACCATGCAACCCTGTCCATCAAAGCTGCACATGTCATCTCTGTCAAACATGGTGCGATGACCGCATGGTAGATGTATCATTAACTGTCTGCATCAGTAATGTGGCACTGAAGCACCTGGCGGTGGCAAAATGGCTGTTGGATACAGCTAGAAAACCTTGCCCGTACATGCTATGGTTGATAACCATCCCTGCAAATAACGTCCAGCTAGCCATTGTCCCATGTGTATCACATGTGCAACACAGGCGATACGTGGCAGGATGTTGAACTGCTGTACAGTGCCATGTAGATGTATATGGCAAAACACATGCATGTAAAGGTTTCCGTGCGCATGTGTGCATTGTCACTGCTCATGTCCATTAAGGCAGTGTATGTGTTGATATGTGACATATACACAGCATCAAGGTCAACAGCATTACTGTGGATACATCCAGGCATGTGCTGATAGGTAAGAACACCAGTACAGGCAAAGAGACATGCCCACATCAAGACAGCATTCACATCGAGTATGAGCAATGCAATGAGGTGACACACATATATGGTGATGATATCCAATGCACAATGGGTGTTACATGTGTGTGATACAAACATGTCAGTCATGTCAGTGTCATAACGATTTGCAAAGATAACTGTTCATATGTAGTAGATTTAATACAAATGTATGTGCAGCCATATCTCTGTACATCTCTGTGATATTGTGACCTGTCTCCATCATTATGTCTTCCAGATAATGCCTCGTTCACGCCTGCCAGTGTATAGCTGCCTGGAGGATGATGCCCTCATCCCATACCTCCATGATAACTATGAGGTGTTGTTCAGCCATGTGCCACAGCATGCCCAGCAGCATGACGACCTGTGGCAGGAACTACACAGGAGGGTTAATGATGTGGGTGGCCATAACTGCACCTACCAGCAGGTGCGCAGACACTGCATGGACCTGATATGACATGCAAAACAGCGTGCCAATGCAATAGGCAGGGAGCAAGGTGGAACAGGCGGTGGGCCACCAACCCAGCCCCCCACTCACACACACTGAGGAGCTACTGGCCAGCCTGGGGACACCCTCAGAACAGCATCCACAAACACTAGCTGCCATCGTGGAGGTGGGTGTCTCCCAACCACTGAGCCTGGAGTTGCCTGGTAAGTCACTACTGCACATATGACTATTATATCCCATTTAATTGCATGTGTCACTGTACAATATGTAATGTAACATCATATGCAAGGTATGTTTACACACTTGCCGCATACTATAGTTTGCTACCCTGTGTATGCACACATGTGCATACTATATGCTATTGTACAGGTGAAGGTGTTAACATGCACAGTGCACCCTGTAGCTGTCATACAGTCATGGATAATGTTCAAACCACTGTGCCACCCCTATACAGGTACCTCTGGCATGCAGCACAGACATCAGTCCGTTGCACGTGAGACAGTTATTCCATATATGCATATATGTTAATGCATGTATCTATTCACCATGTGGCCAGTTAACACATGTACATATAATGTATGGTCACGTCATGATATACAGGTCACATCTGTCATCAAGCACACTGGCTACCCATGTGCAATATATACAGACTAAATGAAACTCCGACATTAAACCACAGTATCTGTCATTGCTAGATGTGTGGACAGCTGTGCATACAATGGTGGAGGTGTTGTTCAATGTAGGCATATGTACTGTATATTGGAACAACACATGCATGGTACGCAAACAGTACCACACAATGAGCTGGGATGTGGGCAGCCCACAGGATTCACCATTTTGTAATATGCCCCTGCAATGGGTGCACACATTGTGATGTGCCATCTGACAAGTCCCAGACATGTAGTGTTCCGGCTGCAATATTTTCTCACTATCCCATAATACATACCCCACATACCAAACATACAACCCTTTGTCTGCATAACCCTGTGGACAGTGATGTATCTGACATCTATGGGTGTATGTCATATGGGACAACACAGACATGTGAGATAGATGGCCATCACAAACATTTGGCCAACACATGTTCACACATGGCCATGGAGGATGGCCAGAGACATGTAGCCACACAGTAGATGTGATTTGTATACACCCTGTTGCACATTGCCCACACATGGTCCAAGTATTGCCTTTGTTGAATGGTTATATAGTTGATGTGGAACACTGGACATCCTAAAAGCCTGTGCACAGCTTGTGGAGGTGTCACTTAATTTGACCATATAAGATGTGTTGAACATAATGACTGTGTCATAGCATGACAGTAGTCACCTGTACAGCTTCCACAGACATAGACACCACATCAGGCCACAGATACTGTACATTTCCCCTGCTGCTGTTGGACATCACTGTCAGCTGTGCGCCTCATGTGTGTGGTACATAAATGTCATGTGGGACATGGTGTATTGACAAGACCGCCATGTGTGGACACGGTTGCCAGGCAGCTAAGACATGTTAGTAGTTGTGCAGGAGTGTCATCCGTAGGTCTTCCAGTGGCCTGTCACATGACACAGCATGGTTTGGTGTGTATACACCTCAGCGACGTGGGTCACAATCCACAGTAGTTATGTCATGTGTTTGCATGCAGTCATGGCTATGCACTGTGTGTGTATTACACACTGTATAGCAATATAGGCATCTCATGATGCCATGCAATGGCACAGTGTCTGTACTTCACACTGTATAGCAATGTAGATGCCTCATACTACCCTTCAATGCTCATGCACATCTGCTAAAAGTGCTTTCTATCTGTAGGGCATACAGACAACACTGCAATGTGATACCCATTACACCGCTGTACATGTGTCAGGACACCATTGTGTCAGACATGAATGCATGTCAATGCACACGTCAGCAGATTACATGTCATACTACATGTCAATGTCAAGGTCACATCAGCCATGTGTACTGTTAACCTGTGCTGGTCCACATGGTGTATCACAGGGATGCATGCTTACTACCATGATTGTGTGAACTGCATGGCTTCTGATATGACACCTGCTTGCTGTTGTGTGCAACCCAGGGAGGTATGCTAACTACCACTATTAATGTCTGAGCTGCATGCCGTCTGCTGTATCACATGCATGCTGCATGCCGTGTGTCAAATCACATGCATGGTGAGTCAGTGAGTCAGTGAGACAGTGTGTCTGTGTGTATGTGTGTCTGTGTGTCTATTGTAATGTAGAGTCTTTCTTTGCATTCACAGGTGATGTAGGTGCGTTACCCTCCTGTGGTCCATCTGATGTTAGTGTCCCCACAGATACTAGCAGTGATGAACATATGCATGAGATGCAGGCAGGGTTGTCAGGGGCTGAATCTGTGCCAATGGTTGCCATCCCAGCTATGTCCCCCTCTTCCCCGCACACAGTACTCATGCTAACACATACTGCATCACCAGTGGCCATAGAGGAATGACAGTCAGCATGTGTTAGCTTGTAACAGTAACATGTGGTGGCTACAGAAGGTGTGTCTCCACACCATGGTGTCAGTTTAATGACTGCAGATGTCACATACAGGCATGTGGCCAGTGCTGCTCGTAGGAGGACCTATGGCAGACATGCACCTGCAGGACAGAGCGCAGCAGCTGGTGTCAACAGACGCATGTTCCAGACTGTAATGGCAGCACAGGCACATGCTGAACAGCAGAACACAGAAGGGCAGAGGCTTCAGAGGGCTGCTATCCATTCTTTAAACAACAACATCCAGGCATTGGCAAATGCTCAACAGCAGATCGCTGATGTTCTAGACAGGCGATTGGGTGACATGGTTGGAATCCTTGACCATGGCATGGCAATCCGCGTGCGTGAGCTGTCTGTGCTGGAACACCTGGTAGGAGTGAGGCGTAGGCCACATGGACATAGGCCAGCTATACCACCTGGTGCAGGTCAACGTGAATAAGCCACTTCACATGCCCACTCCCACAGTGCCGGTAGCAGTAGCAATGCAGCTGGTGCTGCTCTATCCACACCAGGACACAGCAGGCCACGTGGACTTGGCCCTGGATGTTCCCAGCAGGGACATGGTTCCAGTGGACATGTGCCATCGGACAGTAGCCAATCTGTACCTCTGCCTGGTAGTGCCCATGCAACCCCTGGCAGGCACAGGTCACGTGGCCATGGCCGGACACAGTGAGCTGTACTTCCTGGTCTGTACAATCTGGAGCTGTCAATAATACCCCTGTGTAGGCTGGACACATGGCAGAACTGTGTGCACACATACACGCACACAGCAGAAACATCTGTAGGGCACCGCAACACCCACATGCATAATGACCACACATGTCCAATCAGATCACCGGCCCTAACCCACACACATGATGTCATCCACTGGTGCAGCTTATGTCTCTGGCAAACATTATCACCCTGTGCATATGATGATGCCTGTGCCGCATCCTTGTCATCCATACCATCGGTGCAGGGACATGCTCATATGGTCTGATGCACAGGGTGAACAGAATAGTTTGTATTGTATATTACATTTGTTGTGTACTGTTGACATGCACCAGACATACCATGCAGTACAGGTTTAAAATGCATTGTTATATGTTCGCAGTATGTGTCTTGGTAACAACAGTAACAGCATGTTGGTAATGGTGCCCTGCTTCCCTCCTTAAAGTCTAATTGCATGTGCCATTACATTACAGTGTTTGCAGCTAGAGTGCATTGTTGTATGTTCACAGTCTGTGTCTTGGTAACAACAGTAACAGCATGTTGGTAATGATGCCCTGCTACCCTCCTTAAGGTCTACTTGCATGTGCCAATAAGTAGCAGTGTTTGCAGTTTCCCTTCTGTAAATGTGGAGTACTCTCAGGCATGTATGGCAATACCAGCATGCTATACGTAGCCTCAACTTCACTGTTAGATAGGCTACCATTCCACAGATGTCCACACATCTACTGATCCAGAAGCATGTGAGCTGTTTAATAGGCTACAGTGGCTAGAGACGTGACATCCATACCGGGTCACATCACAGGTATGGTGACATGGTGTGGGGGGGTTTACACAGTGGTCTGGCTGATGTCAACATTAGAGGTCAGTTGATAGCATGAGGCCACACTGTGTAGCAGTAATACTCTGTCACATTACAGTATGAGAACATGCACAGACATACACAGAAACACACAGTGACATGACCACACTCACGGGGTCAACAGCACTATAACGCACACTTGATAGTGTTGAGGTGAGGACCCCTGCCTATGTGGTAATCACCTTCACTGTACTGTGCATCCACATGATGCGACACAGAGAATGAACATGTACAGGTAGCCAGTAAGGCTGAGACCGATGTCATCAACAGGGTAGTAGACTGCATCACCATGAGGGATTAGAGATCCTGTCTGTTCTATATGGTAGCATACACCGTCACTCCATGCACCAGACAGCCATGCATATATATACACACACACACACACACCCACACACACACACACACACACTGTGGAGTCCACAAATGTCATTCACATATAGATAGCTGACATGTGTGTGATACACACACCACCCCTGCCTATGTCTTGCTTTCTACACTGCAGTATGTACAGATATCTACAATAGTGTACAGGGGTGTGTAACAATTGGGATGTATTCCCCACCATACATGGCATATACGGTCACACAAGCAAACACACATGGCAGTACTGTGAATCATACACCTGCTATATGATGATACGTCTGACAGACATGCAGCTGTATTGGCCGCATTATGTGTACCAACGCTACCTTCGGCAATTGTGCTGGTATATGCACACAGGAGGATGGTGTCAAGTGATGTACAGTCAGTAACACCCTGACCGCTGTGTAGGTTGTATGTCTTCACCTTCAAGTAACAGTAACATAGCGTACTGTTTGCACATGTAATGGTAGGATGGCTTGTGACACACCTGTGAGCTGTCTTCAGCAAACATCCATCTGCAAAGGTGGACCACCACTTTATGTACACACATCCATCCATACCTGATGTACATCCTACTGTACTGTCAGTATTTCACCATATACAGGTGTCAATGATGGGGCTGCATTGCAACTGCATGTTGTAGTTAGACACAGATTAACGACATACATCAGCTACTGCACATGCATGGTAGCTGCATGCACACCACTACATGTACATGTGTGTTGGTCCTACATTCCTGTCATGTAGCCATGTCATGTAGCCATGTCTGTATGCATTGCAATTGGTGGACATGTGTGATGACATACATGACACATGGACTGTTGTATGATATGTTGGTTGTCATGGGTAACTAGTACAGAGGTAATGTTACCTCAGTCAACATTGCTACCTTATGTACTGTTAGCATTCAACAGCCATGGACCTACCTTCCATGTGCATGCATGTGATTGCTGTAGCCACTTGTCTGCACAGAGGACAGCAAAAGCTATACTATGTACATATCCGTTGTGTGTGTGGGCCATGTACATATCCACTGTGATTACATGTATGTCATATCCAAACATGAGTGTTTTCTGGTGTACAGCGACAATCATCTGTTACACCTATGTAAGACCTAGGGCCCCTGTTATGTGTAGAGCTGACCTGGTTATGAACTGTGGTATCATTGCATTGCATACCACATGATGGAACCCTGTCAGTACATGTGTAGTCTGCACAGTTGCTGTAGACCTATGTACAGTCTACTGGTCATGAGTAACATGGTGGTGTAGTAATGTATGGATGTGTGTTGCTGGTCCAAGGACATGGTGATGTCTGAGGGCCCCATAGTAGACTGCGGCATTTACCACTGTGATCTGCACTTGAGACATCTGTGATGGCTCTTGAGTGTGTACTGGTCAGTACATGTGAGTGGTCTTCATGTACATGGGGACAGTAACACCTGGAGTGGTCTGTCACGGTCTTATGGCCCACATGTTTGTATCTGAAGTATACGGTGGTAGTGCTATTGTGCACAACTGTGCCATATGCCAGGTATTCCTCACTGCAGAGATGTCCATATTCCCCATTGTTGGATCTGGATTGTCAGCTGTGATCATGAACGCTACACAGCTAGCACTGATGACTGGTGTCAGCTGTGTGTTGTGCAGCATTCGTGCTAACAATGTTCACTATCGACACACTGTGCCCTTCCGTGTTTAGAATCCGTATGCATACAAGACAGCCCTTCGCTACTACTAAGTGTGTGAGTATGCCCAGTATGCCCTTGTGTAGATGGACACCCAGTACATTCCAAACTGTGCCCTTCCGTGTTTAGAATCTGTGTGCATACAAGACAGCCCTTCACTACTACTAAGTGTGTGAGCATGCCCAGTACGCCGTTGTGTAGATGGTCACACAGTACATTCCAAACGGACATGTGCTACTGTGTGAGCATGCCCAGTGACATCTTGTGTCAGTTATGTGCCTCTGTGTATGGGCATGACCATTGAAATCCTGTATAGCGATAGTGGTCATCCAGGCAACAGATGTCCATACCCCACGTCAGGATGGATTCCTACATTGAACACACTGGGACTGTCTTGAAGGGTGTACTGTCTATGGCTCGTCTCGTATCCATGTAGTGTTGTAATAGTGCTCCGTAGATATGCAGTTGTCCCACTCACACCACTGCCATGTGTTTGTCTACATCTACCTTGGAAAAGTAATATGCTTTTAGACTGCTCACTCTCCATACATTCCCTATCGGCATCTTTGCTGATGATGTCATCCACCTAGAAGTATGCCTCTGGGAGTGCTGTGTTCCAGTAATCTTGGTAGCACGTTCTGTAACTGTGTAATGCTGTAGTTTGATAAGGTAGTTAGGTGTATGTTTGACTCCCGACCCTGCCAAATGTGTGTGAGTGTTTCCAGCTGCCTTGAGACAGAGAAATGCTTTTAGACGGCTCACTCTCCATACATTCCCAATCAGCGTCTTTGCCTTTGCTGATGATGTCATCCACCTAGAAGTATGCCTCTAGGAGTGCTGTGTTCCATTAATCTCGGTAGTGCGTTCTGTAACTGTGAAATGCTGTAGTGTGATAAGGTAGTTAGGTGTATGCTCGACTCTCGGCCCTGCCAAGTGTGTGTGTGTGTCCAGCTGCCCGGGGACAGACTAATGCTTTTAGATGGCTCACTCTCCATGCATTCCCGATCAGCACCTTTGACATTGCTGATGATGTCATCCACCTAGAAGTATGCCTCTGGGAGTGCTGTGTTCCAGCAATCTCGGTAGCGCATTCTGTACCTGCATAATGCTGTAGTGTGATAAAGTAGTTAGGTGTATGTTTGACTCCCGACCCTGCCAAATGTGTGTGTGTGTGTGTGTGTGTGTGTGTGTGTGTGTGTGTGTGTGTGTGTGTGTGTGTGTGTGTGTGTGTGTGTGTGTTTCCAGCTGCCTGGGGAAAGAGTAATGCTTTTAGATGGCTCACTCTCCATACATTCCCTCTCGGCATCTTTGCCTTTGCTGATGATGTCATCCACCTAGAAGTATGCCTCTGGGAGTGCTGTGTTCCAGTAATCTCGGTAGCATGTTCTGTAACTGCGTAATACTGTATTGTGATAAAGGTGTATGTTCGACTCCCAGCCCTGCCGAGTGTGTCTGTGTGTGTGTCTCCAGCTGCCTGGGGACCAAGTAATGCTTTTAGACGGCTCCCTCTCCATACATTCCCTATCGGCATCTTTGCCTTTGCTGATGATGTCATCCACCTAGAAGTATGCCTCTGGGAGAGCAGTGATGCCGAAACTCGGTAGCACGTTCTGTTACTGCATAATGCTGTAGTGTGGTAGACTAGACAGGTAGGTGCTTGATTCCAAGGCATGGCAGGTGTGTGTGTTTGGCAGTTATACCCTATGTGTTGGTATCTGTGGGTGGCTAGCTGCAGGATGTGCTCAGTGTGTTTTGTTGCTGACCTATACAATGTCCACAGCCCGCATATTCTGCCAAGACACTGGGTTGTCAACACATACATTTGCCAATAGGTCTGGTGAGTAAATGTCAACAGCCCTACTCTTACCCTTAATACAGTTTGACCCATGTGATGCAACAGAACACACATGCCTTGATAGTAACAACACTATATGATGCAGGTGGCACATGTAGTTTCCTTTTCATGCCTGCCTAATGCTTTGTTGTCATGTGATCCGCTGTTGTGATATAAATGCAACATCTACATATGTGTGTACCTGTATATGTGTGTATGTATATCTATGTATATATGCATACAAATAATATATATGATATATGTAGATATAGAGAGATAGACATAGATATAAACATATATGTCTGGGGACATCAGCACTATTTTATGTTTGTGCTGGATGATCTGTACGTGATAACCTGGGATGTATGTATATCTGCCATGGCGTAGTGGTAATGCACATCATCTGTTGTGTGCAGGGTCCCGGGTTGTAGTCGTGTAGACACTAGTTATTTTGTTGCTGGGAAGATCATGGGACATTGAATATGGTGATAGTAAGGCACCTGTTACCAGTTGTGTACGGATCTGAGTGACACTAAGCAGTGGTTATTAATTTGAAGGTTCGATATGGGTAATATAACTATTCATTAGAAGTCTATACTATGCAGATGAGGTTGACAATAGTGTATCCCATTTATCCCCAGGGTGTGATGCAGATACCTGGAGTGTATGTGTGTAGATAGCCGGGTGCAGGGCTCGATTATAGTTGACAGCATGGGAGGGGGGTCAGGCATACTGTACGTACATTGCAGAACTGTGCCTCGGGAGTGCTCCTGCCTTAGCACGCCTAAGCTAGGGGGGTGTCTATACCTGTCTGTTGACATTGGGAGGGACAACAACAGTGGTGGGGTTGTCAGGATGTACAGGCTGCACAAACAGGTGATGATCAGCATAATCAGCAGATGACATGGCCGGCCCGCACCTGAACAGTACGGTAATGTGAGCAAGCATCATACACACAGGTTTCTTCCGCACTCTACACCACCGGTGTATACCTGTGGGGACATTTCACGACACAGTCCAACCAAATGAGAAGGGCTGCAGCAGGCAACATAGACCAACATGTGCAGGAGGCTGAGGGCAGTGAGGATGTGTATGCTGCCTAACATCCCTTACTGGGGTGACATAAGACTTTATAAACCCAGGGTGACTTACCAGGAGCTACATGAGCTGGGATGGTGGAGCACTATGGGGTGGACAGAGACCTCCTACAGCGGCTTGTTGACCTGTGCCTGCCACACCTGATACATCAAACAGGCCGAAGGAAACCCATCACAGTGGATACCACGGTATGTGTTGGCCTGGGTATACTAGCCACAGGTACCTCACACAGCACAACTGGAGATATCATGGGGATCTCACAGGCATCTGCATCCAGAGTATTGCGCCAGTTCACAGACGCCATGTCAACACATGCTAGTGAGCACGTACATGTCCTCAACACACGTGATTTGTAGACCAGCAATATGCATCTCTTCAACCACATGGATGACTACCCTGGGGTACTGGGTGCTATAGCCTGCACACACATACACATCAAAGCACCACCCGGTGATCGGGGTAGGGCCTACAGTCACTGGAGGGGCATACCCTCCAACAGCTAGGCCATATGCGATGGCCAGGGCATTAGATTGAATGTGTGTGCTGTCTGCCCTGGAAGCTATGATAATTCTGATATATGGCTTCTGATACAACTGTACCACACCTTTGCCAATATGGACATCCCGTACAGTGTCCTAGTGGGGGATGCAGGGTAACCACTGGTGTCGTGGCTGATGACACACAGCAGCAATGCACACACACCTGAACACTCACACCATAATGAGGCAGATGCACAGGCAAGACATATAATTGAGCATGTGTTTGGGATGCTCAGTTCACGTTTCTGGTATCCGGACACATCAGGTGAAGTCCTGCAGTATTCACTAGCGACATGCACATAATTTGTTATGGTATTTGCTATGCTACACATTCTGATCCTGCAGTAACAGTTGCTGCAGGAACAGCATGGGGCAGGGCCACATGGCCCAACACCACTGCCAAGGCCTGTACAGGCACAGTGTGACTTGGCGAAGGAACTACCTGAGCAGGGCCCAGTCGGCGAAAGGCCATGCACAGTATGACCTTCCCTTGGCAAAGAGGCAACACAAGGCATATGCACTGACATAGTAGGTACTCATGGATGTCCCCTCTCTGACCCGCACACAGTACACTGGATGCCAAAGATGACACTACCTGTGCTCGGCCATGTATAGGAGGTGCACTGTGTGCATCTGACATAGGCAGCCCTCCAGCACCATCCTCAGGTCCAGAACACCCCCAGGGTATGTCTATCGACCTAAAAATTGGCAGTTGTATTAGAATGTGTATTTACCCATTGCTATGGTATGCATGTGAGCATACAAGAGACTTTGGTGGCCGACTGTTAGGACAGCAGACAGTACACGTCCATAGTGGCACCATGACATCTGTAGCACATACAGGGATCATAATGGTAGCCAGTAGTACACAGGGTGTCCTAACCCACTGCAGATTATGGGATGCACAGCATGTGTGTCCGTACAGCCCACACACATTCCATGCAGCTGGACAGGTGTGGACCAATACAGACAAATGATATACAATGGCCTATGGATATGCCCAATGAATGACCCCCAACCCCCAAAGACACACACAGACTACAGCAGGCCAGGCAGTTTGATGTAGGTTGTGAAAGCTAGGATGTCCAACACCACTGTGCTGGTATTTAACGTTGGGATCTGACGTACACTGGTATCCCTCCAACCGGCAATTTAGGTAGGTCCACACACTGACATGGAGTATCTGGCATACCAGTACAGTAGCGGCAGATGTGTACAACTGTTGGCTGTGCCCCCCGTCCAACCTACACATGTGAGAGTCATGTGCACCACCCACGGTGCTGTGTAGGACTGTGGATGTGGTTGGATGTCTCCCCACGCTATGCAGACATGTAGCAACTGTCAATGCCACATGACCATTAGCTACCCTGCAAACACAGCATGACACCTGTCTGTGTAGAACAGAGGGGTCGGCAACACAGTACTGACTATCTGGACATGTGACACATGCGATACAGTTGTCCATACTTGGCATGCTCACACACATGACGGTATGATGGTAATGTCAGTCGATAACATGCGTAACAGTCATACTGGGCATGCTCACACACTGACACACAGGACGGCCAGGCAAGCATACACCAGTGGTCCGGACATATCTGCCAGTACATTGCTATACTGTTGGATGACTGTGCTGCTTGGTGTGTGTGTGGTCTATTGTCTGTACATATGGCATGGTTTATTGTTAATTCACATGAGCTATGTGCACAGGGTACTGCTACCAATACGTGAATAGGGCGGTTCTTTGTTTGAGGACAGACCGACGCCTTTGGATACAGACTGGGTAAAGCACATTCCAGCAGGTGGGTAAAGCACATTCCAGCAGGTGGGAGCAGTTGTGCATAGGTTTGCATAGTGTTAAGCACTGCTGACCTCTGGTTACAGCATCGTTTACCCATTTAGACTCCATATTTCTTTGACAGTGCACTACTGGCATACTGGTAGACAAACACGCTTACAGCCGCTCGCTCACCAAATTTTCTGCTTACATTTGTCACTCATGTTGGGTGTGTGCGATCCCTTATGATGCGTATTACATTGGACTACATGACTACAGTATCGGGTATGTCTAACCATTTGGCGACGGCAGGCGTTCGACTGTACGGCCTCGGTGGCTTGTCCAGTGACGTAATCATATTATATGCGTGTTCCTCATATGATCTGCTCCCATCTGCCTGATACATGGGAACCGATACTCTGCAATATTGACATGTGAATATGATTTTGTTAACGCAGCTGTCTGGCGAGTCATGCTACCGCATACCTACTGTGCATTTTCCACCTTTCAGATTGCACGACGGGAGACTGTAGGAATAACACCTTTCCCACTTTGCATGGGACAGTCCCTCATTAGGCATATGTCATGTGAGGATACTCTAGCCATTGCAACTGTCCTGATTAGGGGACATTCTCATATTCTACGTGTCTGTAGTGGTTGCTTGTTACAGGTCTTGTATACCTGACATTTCGTTATGTTATATGTAGTAGCATAAGCAACTTTACAGCTGCTAGACTACGCTTTGATTTGTGCTGATATGTATATTGCTGTACTATGCATGGCTGTAGGTATGTTCTGCCCTGGTACGTCTGACATTTCTACAGAGCAGGTCCCACTTTGGTCATTCAGAATGGTGGCGACCCTATAGATCCTATATGTAGAGCTATCACATGTGTCAAGGCAACACATACCCACAGCCGGTTGTAAACTGACTATTTCCATGGTTTGCATATGTTAAGGTTATTCTTGTAGCATTATAATTGCTAATACTGTTTCCTATTACATGTAGCTGTTTCTGATACAACAAATTAATTTCTGACACCACTACACACAATATATGGCCTCCTTTCCCGAACTCACAGGCCATGTGCCATAACATTCATTTTGCAGGACACAACTGCCCAGACGGGTGTGTCACTCAAAGGTGTACGGGTGTGGAACCTCATCTGTTATGCTATCATCTACCTGAGGTGGTCATCAAATTATGCACTTTCCATCACTAGCAGACCTCGCATACCAATAGGGGATAATTAACACTGTATCAGGAGCACTGCATAACACCCTGTGGGACATATTTAGACGATTGGTTCTATTAACCATACACATTGATAGTCACAGAGCATATATATTCATTCACGTTTGTCAAGGTACATGCCGTTTATGTCTCATACATGTCATCTGTCATTACCTGTATTCTGCCACTTGTCCACCTAATATCACTAGTTATGGAAGTGTTTATTTGGACTTTGTTACATTCTGATTCATAACTATGGACGTCCATGCTAATCGGGTACACGGCACTGATTTGGTCTCTATGTATTCCCCTGATGGTTTACAGAATATCCGGTAGATGTGCTCTTCAGGCTTGGGACGTATAGGCATCTGCTATGCCCACATAGGAATATTAATGACTTCCACTGGGTGGGTCTACTACATCTCTGCCAACCAGCACCTGCACACTTAAGCCCATTATTGCATACCCATGGTCCACCTACCTGGCACCCCTCTACAGCATTCATGACATATACTTACTGTGAGCGCAGCTGGGGTAAGAGCACACCCCTACACATTGTCCACTCTCCCTGTCTTGGGACACATGTCATACCTTTTGTCAACCCATGTATTATCACACTTGCACAACCTACTGTTCCATGTACACCTACATCCTGCTCGCATCGATGACAACAGGTTGACACATATACTGACTTTTTGGGGTCCCATAAGTGACACCGTTATCCATGTTTAAAGTGTAGACCTTGCAGATCTCTCCCACTGCTACTTTCCTGCTGGTGTTTTGGACAGCAGCAGTGTAGTAATCTTTATTGCCTGTCTGTATGTCTGACCGGCCTAGCTGGGCAGTGTGGGGGGTACAACATTTATTTATTGGACCTCCCAGTCACATATGCCCGGGCTGTATATATGTTACCCCTAATTGCTATAAAGTAACCTAGTTATGTACATGTGTATATCTACAATGACATATTTGTTTTGTTTGTATATGTATATATCAATACCTGTTGTTTGTGTATATATATCTATCTATATATATCTGCAGTATATCTTTATGTGTGTGTATATATATATATATATATATATATATATATATATATATATATATATATCTATGTATATATATATATATATATATATATATATATATATATATATCTATGTATATATATATATATATATATATATATATATATATATATATATATATATATACATATATCTATGTTTTTATCTATATATACATCTGTGTGTCCGTTAACCTATACATTTCCCAGACACAGACATTTACACATGCGTATTGGGTTTTATCTCTGCTTCAACAGCATACTATTGCCTTAGTCATTATGACACCAACACTTCACTCCGGTGAACTTGTGATCAGTATACTGCACGTTATACAATGGACATATGTCGCACGTTTTTCATGTCTGGGGTGCTGCTGATAAGTGTGATGTGATACAGTGCCATTCGACCTATTATTCGTATGCGCAACCTGTTATTTCTGCTGCTGTGTTTGTTTCTGTGCACATTCATATTATTAATGTTAAAAGAATGAGTGTTTGTGTCACTAAGATTATACTTCAACATATTGATGTCTGCATGTAGTTGTGTCTTTCTGCTTTTCCCAGTTTGGGGTTGTCACAGCAGAACTCTGTTCCGCTCATGGGTGTCGTTTAGATTTTACGTGCCGGGATGCCAGCCCTGGTGCACAACGTCCGACAACGATACGCCCATTCACGCATGTCTCCATGCACACGATGCTCTATCTGGGAATCGCACCTATGTACTAGCTGACCTCCACGGGCCACTCCATTGCAACCAGAGCAACATACCTAGCACTCCTGTGTCCATAATCGCATATACATAGTTTTTCCAGCACACTCGTGTTTTGTTTCCACGCATACCAGCCATTATACACCTGTTATCGCAGCCATGACACACCTTTACACACTGCCCTCTCCAGAGCGTTGGGACCCTACACACATTTTGTACTGCCTCGTGTATTCACAGGCTCACCATCCATTCATATTTGCACATACGTGCCTTTCCTGGTGTTATGGATTACGAAGGATTTGTGGGTTACAAGTGTAGGTGGTCGCAACATGTACTACATTCCGTCTGTGTATAGTGTTGACGTAGCACTTCAGCGATGTTATGGCCACTGGTATAACCCTGCCTCTGGTGTGAATAGCGGTGCTTTACTCACACTTGTGCAGCTTTAACTAACATACGCTGCGAGCAGTTTATAATTCCGTACTTGCTCTACATTCCCTTCTCAACCCTTATGTTTGCTTTCATCTTTCGGTGTTCCTTTGATATATATATATATATATATATATATATATATATATATAGATATGTGTGTGTGTGTGTGTGTAGATATATAATTGCATATTTATTTATGTCTGTGGATATTTATCTATACACACATCTATCTATCTATCTATCTATCTATCTATCTATCTATCTATCTATCTATCTATCTATCTACCTGTATATATAAAAGTTACAGCTGTATAAATTCACTACAGGTATGCAATAGTCCTGTCAACAGATGTGACGGTTGGTTGGTGTATATATGTGTATAGACCTCTGTGATACTCGGGGACTAGTTTCTACAGTGACAGGGACAAGGCTATGACAAATCAGGGACAATCATGGACACTTCTACCATATTAGTACTATTAACTTGGAACGTGTTGACAGATTCATATTACTACTAATTTTCTGCAGTTAAATGCGTCTATTACTCTTCATTGTTGTAAGTAGTCATTCTCATTAAACACCTTTCCTCCAAAGGTCACTGGCTTTGTGAGTGATTAAGAGGCTGGCCAGTTATTGTGCGAATGCTCTGACCATTGGTAGGGTTGACACATTGTCATTTGTACAGGTTGGGATATATTATGGGGACACCAGATTGTTTAGGCCAACACATACCCATGGTCAGTGCAGGTTTAGAACATTCATTAGTTTCCTAGCTGTGAGCCTATACCTTTAGCACTTTAGTTGTTAATCTGTTTCTTGTATGAATTATGTATTTTCTATCCTGACATGACCGCTTTAGGCAACTGTTACATGCAGTATGGTACATAGATATTTCCTACAATCACAGGACATTTGGCATTGTTTCATTGTTGGTCAGGACACACCTACCCACACAGTAACTGTCTCTCACACAGTGGATCAGGGGGAATCCTGTTTATGTCAGTGCCTTCATCACCCTTTTTCCATGTGCCACTATGCGAATGTGTGCAATATATTCTCTCGATTATTCGTGTCGGGACACGTGCGTCATGGCCAGGTGTTTGATCCTGGGTAGTAGGTTCTGCATGACCATCTAGGGCTGGACAATCTCGTGCACCACTACTGCACATTCCAACTTGTGTCCAGATGTCTACAGGACTGGACATCATGTCTTGATACCCATTATAATGTTTACACAGGCTACTTATCCCATGAGGGATATCCAAAAATTTAACAAGACCGATACCGACCATTCTTTTGGTGTTACAAAAATGTGCTGGTGGTTTTACATGCAAGGGATACATAGTTTGCAATCCTGAAACTGCCTAGTGTGACACTACCTACTACATATGAGTAGTGGTTACTATGTGTAGATGTGGCTGCGCCAAACTAGTAGGCCAAGTATGGCTGGATTTGGTGGACGTTCAGGTATGGGGGTGGGTTGTGTGCTGTGGAGGGGGGATGCTGGGTAGTCCATTATGCATCCAGGTGTGTTGCATTTGATTTGGCCAGTTCCATCAGGACCAATCTGTGTGTATGTGCTGGTGACATTTCTGTACGTTTGTATCGCACATTTTAATATTCATATGTTTGTGGGATTGTGTTCTACAGTATGGCTTGTCTGGTTGTATTGCAGATGTGTATACTTTTTCTTTGTGTTTCTTTCTGCTTCACCCGCTGCTCCCTCATACACCTCCAGTTCACCTATTCTGCATACGACACAGTCTCGCCTTTGAGGATTATACCATTACCCATTCCCCCACACACATATTCCTCACACTCCATCCATCACTGCTTTGGTTGATAGCCCATGACACGGTCAAGGTAACACATTGCATACACTACATATGTCAGGTACCTATATGGTTGTGTGGACTACCCTGGCATGTTTCACCTTCCACATGCTATACATCATGCACATAGGTACACGCCCATACTTAACTTTCATGACATGGTTGGTACACCCGGGTAATACCCGTTCAACTGTGACACATCCTGACAAGTACGGCTTGGACCGCAGATGTGCGGATTTTGGCCGACTGTTCTGATCATTGGTAGGATGCCACCTTTTTCTATGCCCAGGATGGGATATATTCCGGACACATATCCGATTGTACTGGACAACACATACCCACAGTCAGCGCTATGGATAATACTGTTCCTATAAGCCTACATGTTGCCTTATTGTTGTAGCAGTTTATATGCTCCTTCTGTTTCGTTTACATGCTTATGCTATTTCCTGTCACATATGGTATGTTAAATATGGACATACCTATTGTATGTGACTATTACATGCGTTGTGGGATATAATTCTATCATATGGTCGCTAGATATTTACACTTATCATGGTTTTTGTTATGGACACATCTGCCCAGCTGTGTACTCTCCCTCACAATATGGGTCAGCTGTTGACCATGACCATTGGGCTGGACGTACCTATTGGCGGCGTGCTAACATGATGCATTTCACTTCCACTTGGTATAACTATCTACACTGCGTTGGACTACGGGCACACGGTTTCAATGTCATTTGTTTGAGGGATAGGGACCCGTTATTCCCCACCATGCATTTGTGTTTGCTTCTTCATTTTGTGTTTGCAGGAACTGTCTTGCATGCTTTGCATACGTTTCAGTATCCACGGACACTGACAGATGTGATTGCTATTGCTTGCAAATTGTTATATGCAAGCATTTTAGGATGCACGTCGACAGCTGACATTTCCATGCCTCCGTGCAGCACTTCGACATGCCCTATGCACTCGTGCTCCTTTCCTATGCACGTGGCTATGGCAGCAGCGCACCTTCATTAATATGCATTTGGCACTACTGCGCCATCTTCACGCCACATGGTCGGAGCAAGCCTAATGCCAGCCTTGCACTGAGCTTTATGAATCCCGGGGTTTATGTTTCGTGTATGTGTTTGTAAATAGCTTTGGGTTTTTGAAAGTAGTGCTTAATGCACATCATGCATCCATGATAAATACGTTTTCAGTAGATTTCAAGTCAACACGGAAGAAAGGTCTTTAAGTTAGAAATAATATATACATTATAGTCAATGACTTATAAATGTATATCATTAAATTTTAATGGTTTGAACAATAATGTCAAAAGAGCTGGTTTGCGTAAATATATCAAAATGCATAAAGCCCAGATCATCTTTTTACAGGAAACCCATCTATTAAAAAAAGATCTACAAAAATACTCATTCAATGGTTATACTATTCTGGCTGATTCATGTTTTAAGACTAAGAGAAGGGGCACTCTTATTCTATGGAAAAATACACTATGCCAAGAATTATAGATACAATTTCAGATAAAGATGGGATGCTAAGCATAGTTATTTTGGAAATCAATAGGAAGTATTATACTTTGATTAATACATACTGGATACCAGGACTGAGTACTAAATATGTTGACAGATATCAGGACCTGATTACTTTAAATGCAAAAGGGGAAATTATAGCAACAGGTGATTTTAACTGCCTATTATCAAGCAATGATACTTCTAAAAATGGTAAAAAGAAACTAACATCTCAAGCTAAGAAGTTAAATAACTTTACAAACCAGATGAACCTTAAAGATATACGTGGTCTAAGAGAACATTATTCCTTATTCTATACTCACTATTCAGATTGGTTTGGTACACAAACAAGCATCAATAAGGTCTTTTTATGAAATAATATATACTCAAAAATAAGTGACATATCTATAATGACTTGTCCACTTTCTGACCATAATGGTATAAACATTACATTAACTACACATACATATGTTTTAAGATTTCTACAGAGAATTCCTGCTTACATAACTAAGTTAAATGACTTTAGGGAATAGATAATGAAAGAAATAGACATGTTTATTGAAACAAATGATAATGGTGAAGTGACTGATACTATACTATGGGGCACCTTTAAAGTTTATATATATGGTAGAATAAAATCTTGGTACCTTAAAAAAAAGGAGAGAGTGGGACAAAGAACTTTTAGACTTGGAAAAAAAACATAGACAAGATAAAAATGGATGCAAAACCAAAGTAGCGCATAATGAAATTACTAAGTTAAATAAAAAATACTTAGAAGTTCTGAATCATAAGGTAGCCATAAACTTGGAAAATTTGAATTTACAGTGCTATGCTATAAATCCCAAATATCTACATAAAATAGCAGTAAGATCCAAAAAAATAAACAATCAACATCTTATTAATGAGATTAAATATAAAAGTGATAGTTCAGTTAAGAGTACGTCTAACTTAATTGGCATATTAAAAGTGTTCAAAAACTACTATAAACATATAAATAATAACACACCTCTTTTGAAGACAGATAATGTAATAAATACTTTTATTCAAGAAAATACGACTAAGGTGTCAATGCAACAAACTAATGTAATAAATAAACAAATAACACTATCAGAAGTGAAAGAGCAAATAAAAAAATTTAAAAGATAATAAAGCTCCGGGACTAGATGGAATAACTCCTGAACTATATCAGATTTTCCTGAATATATAATAAAGAAAATGATGATGAGTGCCTTTACTATGGTTAAGCAAAAATGTATGACACCCCCATCGTGGAAATAATTATCTTGCTTTAAAAAACAAAAAATCTCATGTAACATCTTTATGGCTATTTATATTCGATATCATATTCATAATGACAGTTGCATGATTACCAGAATCCTAATTGCATACCCAACCTTGCCCTGTTTCATATATCTAATGTTATGCATGTTTTGTAATTTTGACAGCTTTTCATTCCCTTGTTGATACGTTATAAAGGCTGACGGTGTTAAAGAGTGTCAAGAATTCCTTATGCATTTTTTCTTTTTGGAGGAAGCTTTTATTGACACTTTCTTGCTTTGCTTTGCTTCAGTACTCCTGAGAATATATTTATTGTATATTAATTCACCATTGAACTTGAGGGTAATTTTTTTGTCTTCCTTTTTTTACATCTGATCTGAGCTATATTTAATCAGTGTATCCATCTCTTGGTGATATGAGACCACTAAGGGGCTATATTTTTCTTCTGTACTGGAATTTAAAAAAATGGTAGGCTACAGACTTTTATGGAAAGCCCTGAGGACTTCCGACTTCATGGGCAAGCTTGTGAGTGGTTTGTATGATGTGGTTCCTTATAAAGAGTTGAATTCTCAAGCACTGTTGATCAGTCAGAATTTTTTTCAGCATTTTTTTGAGTCTATGATTTGGGTGAGAATAGGTTCTGGTATGAGAAATCCAGTGAAGCGTCAGGAGGGTGAAAAGTATGAATAATATCGTTCCATTTCATTTGGAGAGTTGGTGGAAATATACATAGGGTTGGTAAAACATTTTAAAGCACAACTGTTGAATAATATAACAAAAAACACATATTATATTCATTACTTCATTATGAAAACTTTGGCAAAACATAGCTCACAACCATGCATTTCAGGAGCTCTACCCTCTTTTCCAACTTGAAGGATTTGTTTATCAGTATATTTATCATTTAAATATAATTCATCTCAGTGGCTGTTTAAGGTCCAGTGGCCTCTGAAGGCATCAGTGTTCCTTTTCTATCATAACAACTGACTGTAGTTGTTAAATCTTATCTAAGCTATCTTTAGAATATTTTACCGAACTATTACCTTTCTAACATTTTTTAAGCCCCATGAGTCTCGGGTTATTTTGCATGCAGCTTATATTTTATATTATTCAATTTATTGTAAATAGAGTTGATGGCTGTGTGGTAATTAGAGACAGTGCTTGGGTTTGTTGAAGCTGAAAGGGTTGAAGAAATATAATCTGCTCAAAGAAAGATCTCTTGGCTTCCAGTGCTTCACTATCATTTTTATTCGTTAGGGTAATCAATTTAGCTTGCAAATTATCAGCCAAGGTTTGGAAACCACCTGAGTGAGAGAGTCTATTCTTGAGATTACTTTCAAATCTGGAGACAAACACTTTCAAATGGCTGCTGCCTGTATACCATCGACAGTATTATTCCAAAGTCCAAGCATTTTTTCTACTTTGGACCAGATTCCAAAATACTTGCTGTGAGTGAAAGTGACTTACTCTGGTGTAAGGCCTGTCTATAAAGCAAGCAAACACTGGAATTAAGTCACTTACACCGAGAGCAAGTCTTGGAATCAGATCATTTGATTATCTGTAGATTAAAAGATAAAGAGATATGACCTTGTTATATAATAAAACTCTAGCAAAATAAAGCTATGGTAACACTAAAAAGTTAAAATTAACCACAGTAATGTCTGAAATATAAATTTTCATTACCACATGTCTATGAGCTCTATAATTAAACTGATCCATTCCATCCTGGTCATCATACCGGATGCACTTAACATCCACAGGAGACAACGCTAATCTCTGCTCCATAAAAACAAAAATGTAATCCACAAAGCTTTAATTCTCCAATCTCATATCAATAATCAGGCCATGTTTTTCTATACTATGATCCTAACTCAACAGTAAAAACAAAACAAAAAAAAAAACAAATGATAGCCAAGGTAATCCAAGACTTGAAAATTGTAGGTAAAGTAAACCGAGACAAAGAACTGTACAGGCAAATCTCTAATTTCCTTCTTGCACCTCAATGAAGTGTGTAACAAAGTTAAAACTCTTCTCTAGGATAGCAAGAAAACTTTTTTTACATAATGCAGATATAGCACCTCAAAAATCCTATGGAGTTATATTAAGGTACCAACAAACTTTATCCACTTGCAGTATCTCAACCCAGCAATCAACTACACGCTATTCTTTGTAACTAGCAATGCAGTTCAATTTTGCTTTATTAAAATGTCCACTTAATTATCAATTTCACCATGCTACTAACACATGATCATGTCATTCCTTATATCAAATCCACTGTGGCTCACCCTGTTGTTAACCTATAGTGTGTGGACATTACTTAATTCTCTGCTGCCAATGGGCTTTTTCCTAAATTTTTCTGATTTGCAAACCAGACTGTTGCTGTCTACTTCCATAATTGTGTCTCACTTAGCAACTATAACAATAATTTCTTACTTGTTCTATCATTTATATCTATGTTACTTACAAAAGACATCCACAGCCAGCCTCTACAGTATGTGTTGGACCATGGCATGCTCGGTCATTCACAGCATGAGTTTAGACTAGGACTTGCACTCTTTGACATTCCTGCTTATCTAAGAAATAAGCTTTATAAAGGTCATTCTGCAGATGCCATCTTCTGCATCTTTCAAAACCTTTTATATGATGAACCACCAAGTGTTTCTTCACAAATCTTCTGGTAGTAAATTCTCATCACAGGCCATCAGATGCTTTTCCAGCTAACTAATAGGAAATACTTTAATCATAACATAAAAGAACACCCTCTTCCTTCCCCTTGCAGTTGCATGACAAGTCCCCCTGGGTTTACTATGCAGTGTGCTCCACTTCACAGCATTTACCACCGATACAAGTTATGCTGTATTAACTTCCTGCGCCAACAGAAATTTGTATAGATTTGGTTATTTTTTTATAACTCCTCCTACAGAAACTACAGTTGCTTATGTTACTGAGCTAAAGAACAAAGCAAAAGACTGAGTTTAATGAATTTATTAGCCTAATTGTTGAGGTGTTTACAAAAGTACACGGTTTGATTCTCACTGAGGGAAATTGTCTAGGCTTAAAATGGCCCAAAAGGGCAGCTGGCTTTGTATTAACCAATGAAAATATGAAATAGTTTATTTATTTGCTCATTTGGTGTTTGTGTACTTGTTTGTTTGCCTTTTTTATTGTGAAAGCCTCTTTTCAGCAGAAGTCTGTGGGGGAAAAATCAATATTATATCCATCTGTGAAAAAACTCAGCATACAGTGCAAATACAGAGATGAATTTTGGCAAATAACTATTATAGTAAAAGATGTAATTATTTATCTGTGCTTCTTAACTGGGGTAGAGCAATGACCCAGATTACTCTTTTTTGGACTCAGGTCAGGAGCACTGTCTGGATAAGTGACCTACTCAAAGTCACACAGTAGGCAAATGTATACTGTGGGAAAAAAAACCCTGGACTACAGCATGAAGCTTGTTCATAGGTTCATAGGTTGGTACTAGGCTATCGGCCCTAGGGCCTATACAAGCCTAGCCATAACAATTCCCTGGATATTTCTTCCCACAATATTTACTTCCCTGAACCCCTGTCTAGCAGGGCAACTGACATGATCCCCGGGGTGAATTTCCTATCTCACATCCAATCATCAAGCTTCCCTTTGAAGAGGGCCAAGGAGGCGCTCTGCTTGACATGTATGGGCAGTCTATTCCAGAGTATGGGGAGTCTCTGGGTCAGGAACCTATCCCTCCAGCATGTTGTTTTCATTGTGATGACAAGGTTTAGATCCCTGGAGCATGTGACTCTGAGGGATTGAGATTTCTTTAAGTGGAGCATGTCCAACAGGTCAAGGTTTGACATGGCCTTGTATGTTAAGCAGAGACCACCTCTGAGTAGACGATATGCCACAGAGTATAGCTGGAGTTTTTTTAGATGGTCAGCATATGGCATCTGCTTTAGGCCTGTGATTCTTTTAATGAGGTATTTCTGCGGCCTTTCCAGCTGTTGCCGATGTTTTGTGAGGTACATACCAAATGGAGCGTTATACTCTATAATGGACCTAATGAGGGATGAGTACAGTGGGACAATGACCTCCTTTTCCTGGATGAAAAGCCCTTAGTGATGAGGTGTGCCACACAGAAGGATTTACTGACTGATGTGGCAATGTGGTTATCGAAGGTGAGACCACTGTCAACCTGTGTCCCTAAGTCTCTCATCACACTTTCGGTGTTTAGTGTACTGCCACCTGTGTGGTAATTCATGGGTACATGTTTTTTCCCAAAGGGGATAACTATACATTTCTTGGCATTAAGCTTAAGTCCAAGGCTCTGGCACCAAGCATCTGTTTCTGTAAGGCCCTTTTGTGGAATATCCACATAATTTGGGGATTCAATAATGGCTCCCAGTTTGCAGTCATCCGTGAACTTTGTTAGCCAGAGTCCCTTAGTGTTGGCCTGTACTTCAGAGAAGTAGATGCCAAACAAGACCGGTCCCAGGACTGAACCCTGAGGTACTCCACTTGTCAGTTGTCTGGAGCTGGATTTGGAGTCGGCTACTTTTACAGTCTGGGTTCTGTCAGTAAGTCAGTTGGCAACCCATCGAGTGACGTAGGGATTTATGCCCAGCTTAGTAAGTTTATCTATGATTCCAGAGTTGGGGATGGTGTTGAAGGCCTTGGCGAGGTCCAGATAGGCTGTGTGGACCACCTTACCCTCGTCCACAGCTCTGGAGACTGATTTGAAGGGTGGGAGGGTGGCCTAATGGTTAAGGTGTTTGCCTTACAAACACAAAGGGCAGGGTTTGAGTCTCACAAGGGATAATTGGCTAGGCTTAAAATGGCTCACAAGGTCAGTTATCTTAGTACTATTCTATGAACCTATAAGAAGTCAATCAGGTTCAGGAGACAAGATAAGACCTTCACGAATCCAAACTGGGTAGAGTCCAGTATTTGAAGGTTGCCAAGATTAACAGCTCATAACATTAATTCTCTGCAATAACTGCTCGACAGTGATAAAGTAAAAAAACAAACCTGACCTTACCAGAAGCTGTGGATGTCTACAGATCAAGTAGTAAGTACTCAGTTAAAAGAATTATGTATGGTAAAATTAGTTCAATAATTAGAAAAAAATGAGAAATAAAAACTGAATAAAGTATGAACATTTTCCAGCAGTAATGGATATCACAAAGTAAGTCATCTAATTATTTATTGCAACTGTAACTGCATCAAGCAACAGAGACATGATGGTTGAAGAAAGAATATGTAATTAACATTTTAGCCTTATATACTTATTACGATCCTACATTTAAAAAATACATTTTGTATAATCTCTTCTAAAAGGAAACAGATTTAAGATTTTGTAAAAGGAAAAAAAATATGTTCTGAAGACTGAACAGGCTATAAAACATAACTATGAAAGTTATCTATATTATAGCACTATGAAAATAAAAAAAAAATGATAATAGTGAAATTTGTAAATTGTCAGGTCTGAGAGAAGAATGAAGTCAGAATTAAGTCAGAGTGCTGACAAGAATTTCTGCAAAATAGTAAAGAAAATGTTGAACTTAAAAACACACACATATGGAGTACAATCTTTTGGCTGAAAATACACTTGAAGCATTGTGGTTCAAGGGCATAGAACAGAGAGCTATGTGGATTATTAAAATATTCAGAATATCAGATAAAGCCATTTGGTCAAAAACTGTTACCATGTAAATATAAAAAAAAAATAAAAAAGAGACTATTTCAAATTGTAGCACTTGAAGTAAATTCTCCTAACATTCTTCTTTAAGCTGTTTGGCTTGCATGAAGTTTAGTTTGATTCATAACTGACCGTCATTGGTTTGAATCTCCTCTGACCTAGGGCTGATGCATTCTGAGAAGTTCAGTTTGAGCACATCAGACAAGCTGGTTCCTATTCTGAACCACTAGCTTCAAGGAAGTGTAAACCAATTGGACTTGTCAAAGCCTTGATGGCTTCTCTAGATCTATTATCCCTAGTAATGTACATCCAGGCTATTCTGTGTCACAAGAGTCAATGTTTAGCTATTGAACTTAGGTAAGAAGGACAAAAACAGAAACATTATTGGCATCTGAAAACAATGGAAAAATATAACTTAAAACTCTAAGCACATACAGGAAACACAATACATAACACAGAAATCTTTGAGAATGCAATGAAAACAAGCAATATAAGTGCAAATTAATAATCAATTTCATTTGTCTTGCCAAGGTTCATAGGTTGGTACTAGGCTATCAGCCCTAGGGCCTATACAAGCTTAGCCATAACAATTCCCTGGCTATTTCTTCCCGCAATATTTACTTCCCTGGACCCCTGTCTAGCAGGGCAACTGATGTGATCCCCGGGGTGAACTTCCTTTCTCCCATCCAATCGTCAAGGTTCCTTTTGAAGAGGGTCAAAGAGGCACTCTGCTTGACATGTATGGGCAATCTATTCTAGAGTCTGGGGAGTTTCTGTGTCTGTTAGTTTCAGATGCAAGAAAAATCTCTTAAACTCTCTGGCATCATCATCAAACAATGAGCAGCTCTGAATAAGTGAGCCAAGAGCAAATACACCACTTTTATACAAGGAGAAAAAAACAAGTTTTAAACTAGGTATGCCCACAGGCCAATCAGGTAGGCACACAGTAAGCTTTTCACCAGCAATTCCCAGCTCAGATAGGTGAAATCTGCCCTTTCAGCCCAAAAGCTCATAAGGAAAATCTCCACACAAACTAATATCCAAGTTATATGAGCCTTAAATACTGAGACACACAGATGCAACACTCACCAGGCTATACAAGGAGAGATAAATGTTTTTTGCCTATCAGGTACAAGGATTCGGCACATCATGCATGTGCTCAAGTTATTGCTCTACAAGCAAATAAAAGACTCAGTTATAGTACAAATTATTGGAAATTACATGAAATGTACCTCACTGGACTATAGGTAGAGACACATGACTGAGGTCTCAGAATATTTGCCTGAGGCAGGTATAATCCTAGCCTTGAGCAATATTCTACCATTACCATGAATGATGCCACACTATGAGGAAAAGATTATTGACTTCATTAATTGACTTAGCTTCTGGGTCATTCAAAAGAATTAGCATATTTATCATCCCAGAAGAAAATGATACAGTCCTTACTGCTTTTCCAGAGATGGCTTACACCTATACCCCATAGCTTGCATATATTGATTATATCCATGCCCTTCACCATAGTGCTTTTTAGGCTATGTCAGTCTTCTAGAACTTCCAGTAGAACAAAATAGAATTTGGAGAAAAATCAAGGTATTGTTGCACAACATAGGTGCCTTAACTAAACCTTCCACTCCTTACAAACCTTTTTTACATTGGAAAACATCAGTATATGCACAATCACAGATACCTGTTTCAACACCTGTGAAATCACTCACTGGGTACAGGGTTTCAGTGTCTATTACACATTTAACCTACAGAACTAAATGAAGGAACTAAGGGTGGAGGTGTTTCCTTATTCTTAAAAAGTAATTTCACCTCCAGACTTGTTAGCCAACATAATAGCCTAGAACTCCTTCACATCCAAATTACTGTCAACAAAACCCTTGGTCATATTCTAGTTAACTATAGGAAGCCCTATACGTCCCCATAGCCCATACCTCCTGTCTAACTAGCATAGCGTCCCTATGGATTAATCAAAACAACATACACTTAGGAGATTTTAACTACGCCTTCATCAACTACGAAACTTATATATCCTCAAGCTTGTATGCCCAGAAGTTCCTGGATATAATAAACAAACTCTATGGACCAGTTAGCCTACACTCCAGTCAGAGTCAATAAAATCCTGGACTCAGTCCTTAGCAATATTGGAATGATTTGTACCCCACCAATTGTAACTTCTTTTCTAGCATGTATTTTAAGACTGAATCTGAAAAAAAATCTTTCAATAGCTTGCTATTCTGAGATTATGGTAAGGCTAATTTACTAAAACTGTCTGATGACCTGGCAAAATCAAAATCCCCTTTCAACTTGATGACCTCACTGCAAAGAAACATTTATATTCAAATTCTATGAACAAGTAAATAGATGCATCTATCTCCATCCGTTAAATACAATGGCAATTTTAACAATGAGCAGCTATGGAAGAGCCCATATATAAACAAGTTCTATAATAAAAGAAAAAAAATCATGGCACACAAAAATAAAATTAACTCTCAAGGTGCCAAAAATGCTTTTGTTTAACTTAACAGGGAACTCCAGGCTGTAATCAAATCAACCAAAGTCACATATTTGGTAAAAAAGCCACTTAGGTAAAGGATAACAACACAAAACTTATTTATCCATGTTAGAAATTTCAGAAACAATGTCCAGTACTGCACAGAGCTAATAGTAAATGATATCACATAACCAGACCGAGAGAGCAGCCAATCTACTAGATGACAAATTTATCAAAAATGTCACCCCCTATATTCCCAGATCACATAACTGCATCTATACCACCACTTCAAAATCGCCCAAGAACAAGTCATCAGGGCACTGTCCAAGGCCAAGAAAATTGCTTCTAGAGGCCCAGATCACATACCTATTGGCCAGCCAAAAGCAGGACTTGTCACACTACCCCCTACAGAATCTATTCAATATCAGGATCTATCAATATCTCAACGGCTCAGTGGTGCAGCAGTAGTGCTGTTGCCTCACAGCAAGTGGTTATCTGGTTCAATTCTTGGCTAGAGTGCCTTTTGTGTGGAGTCTGGATGTCCTTCCTGCATTCCTGTGGGTTTTTTCTGGGTGCACTGGTTTCCTCCCATATTATAAAACATGCATCTGGAGCATTTCTCCCCAGGCCTCTGCTGAAAATTGGCTTTGTTCTAAGTTTTACTTTTCCAGTAAACAAAGGTTAAATAAATAAATCAGCCTCCCAACAGGTTTTATGCAAGAGGAGAGAGGCCATCATTGACTTGCACAAAGGTGGGGCATCAATGGACACAGTTAATTATGGAACCATAAGTGCAAGAATTAAAAGACAAGTTGACCATGTGCTGAAATGAAACCAAATATTTATTTCACAAACATGAAAGTACTTTCATGCCTAATGCTTCATCGGACTGATATATCAGCAGTTCTCAATAATGCTTTACCTAACCATGTGCACGATCAGATTGCAGAACATACGTTTTTATTCAGAGTCTTCAAAAGGTATCTTTAAATAAGAGGGAAAATGATGTTCTTGATACAAAAATGGCAGAGTGGCAGTGTTTCTTTGCTACTAACACTGATAACAATCCCTGTTTAAACTCTGCTAGAAGCATCAAAACTGCATTGAATAGTAAACAAAAGGTTAAAATATGTAGAAGGAATTGCTAACACTTTTTTATGTTTAAGTACATTGTTCTGCTGACATTTTATGTAATTTGTTTTATATATTTTATCTTGCTATATGTTTCATTCTAGTGCATTGTCTCAAAGCTGTACTACCTTCATATTCATAAGTCTGAAAAATGTGTTTTATATGTTTTTACGTATTTATAAGGTGAAAGACTGTAAACCACTGTTTTAATAAATCTGAAGAAACATTTATGTAAATGCATGAATGTGTTTTTAAGTGCATATTGGGCTTTATATATTACACTTTGTAGTGAAATTTGCTTTTTCAATAATATAACAGATATATAAGAGTTGTTACAGATACATTAAGTGAATAAGGACAGAGTAAAGCATCTAATAAATAGATCATGTGGCATAATCCCATGCTAAGAGAAAATGTAAAATGACATTTAGAAGTCTGAAATAAATAGGCCATAGATTAATATCAGAGGAAAAGAGGCATGATGCAGAAAAAAAGTCTAAGAAGCTTTAAAAGTACCTGAGCTAAAATATAGGCAGCTATTGCAGAGGTTGCTAGGAATGATGCAATTTCTTGGAATGTTTGTATCTCATATCTCTAAAATAACCTCTTTACAAGCTGTTAGAACAATCAACAGCCTTTGAATGTAACTTGGAATAGGAACATTTTCTGAAATGCTCAAAATGCGATTTACAGATGCCCCAGCATCAACATTTCATAAAGTGAATAAACTATTTCTGCTGTCAACCATATATTTGTTAGAATGATGTAGGAACTATAAATTCAAGAAGAGATGAGGTTGCATTGTGTCAGGGCCATATACATATGTAAGCAAAAGTTATACACAGGAAAAAAATAACTGTTGGCAATAATATATGGATGTGAACAATTCCCTCAATATGTCTGGCAAAGAAATTCAGGACGACTAGACCTTTGCTCAATATATTAACAAGTTTTTTTTTTGTTTTTTTTTTTCCAGTCACCTGCAATGTTCCTTTGTATGCAGAGGTATGATATGAAAGTGAAATACAGATCAGGTAAAGAAAGGCACTATGCATTGAAGGTATGCTAAGTCAAGCATATTTATCAGATAAATATGAAGAGCTGTAAGAAGAACTAATTATTTTTGGAGTAATACTTGATTTACCAATGATGGATGAAAAAGGGCAGAAATAATTTTAAAGATGTGCTGATACTGACTTAGAAATGTAGTTAACAAGAGGCAGTACAATAAATGATTGACAAGCAAAAATCATTAGTAAGGAAATAAGTCTAGTCCTATTTTTCAGGTATCGTGTATCTTGGGCTTAGTATACAAACTAATAAGCTTTGTCTGGGGCTTGATTTTCAAAGCTGGCAATATATAATTATTTAAGCTGTATTTGTTTTTTGTATTATTTTTAAAGACTGCAAAATTATTGTTCTTAAAATGTTTTGTAATACTTTGGAGCTTTTTCCCCCAGACTTCCTCTGAAAATGAGCTCCTACCTAGTCAGACCTTCCTTGTAATCAAATGTCAGTAAATAAATAGTTTCCAGTCAAGTGAACAGTGAATTAAGCTATAAAGATTGTTATGTCACATTCAGGAATATTTCACTGCCAGGTCTTAGTATGTCACTGGGTCATTTCTTAAAATAAAGTTTCTGAAAATAAAGTTACCATACATTAGCTATATTCCTGGTGCATGAAACTCAGTATAAAGTAACATAATGCTGGAAGGATATGAGCACAGAAAAACAAATAAAAGTATGATATAAACTGCATAACACTATCATGATTTACAAGCCAGATACAGCATATTAACATACAAATTAACATTTATTACTACTATGTTACTAAAATTTAATAAATTGCTTTCTAGTCCTGAGGAGCTTTTCTCCCCAGGTCTCTGCTGAAAATGAGTCAAAAGCTCATCCAGACTAACCCGGTTAGCAAATGTAAAATAAATAAAAAAAATAAAAATAAATAAAGATATAGAGTAAGAACTTAAAATCAACCCACAAGCTTATAGCTTGACGTTGATATATTTGGACAAGCAGTTGAATGAAAATCTTTTGAAATTATTTGGGAAACTGAAAGCTGTTTATAAGGAATTAAGCATATTTATAGATGATGATTACATCAATATCAAAAGAATAAGAGTAACCAGAAGTGATATAAATATTATCATTACAAGAAAAGAGTCAGTGAGAACCAGGATAGTCAAGATTTGTACACATTTCCCTCAACTCTCCCTGGTTTTGCAGAATTTTCTGATTATGACAAATATTTTTGTCCTGTTTCACATAAATGTTTGATTTTCTAGTAACAAGAGGATTAGACTCATTCAATAATGCCAGATATTAGATTTTCATACTTTTCGCTCAATAGGTACATGTTGATTGAAAACCAGTTGTTAAATATTAACTTTTTAAATGACATAAACTCAAATTTAAAAACTTTCCCTAATTTTGAGCCTTCGTCTTCTCGCAGTCTTTGGTTTGTTGTACAATTCCTGATCAGAGAATTCAAGAGGTACGGTTGAAGAAAAAGACCCATCAAATTATCTGTCTATTTAAAGCTGCAGCACAGAAGGAGGAACAAGTGTTCCAAAATGGAGATCAACTATCCCAAGAGAACAATCTGGTTAAATGCTGAAGATTTGTAGGACCATTGAGGAAAGCAGATGCATGGATAACTAAAGAGATGATTGTGTAAAAAGGACTTACCCTTTCCCTGGAACAGGCTTCCTATTCATGTAAAGCAGAATCTTTCCACGACCCTCTTCTAAAGTAGTTTGGATCAGTGGATGATGGGAATCATAAAATCAGTCCTAGGGTGACACCAATGTCCCATATGAACAGGGGCAGTATGTAAAATACTCAAAAGCATAGGCACAAACATAAGCCATCCTCTAGCCCGTACAGATTGAAAATTGGGTAAAATTCATGGAATAATGCCTATGCTTGTAAGGACTTATAAACCAATAGCTTAGTAATCTCCTTTGAACCTATGAACTCATGACTGAAAATATACACTGAAAATGTTTTTTAACATGAATAAAATATCTGATTTGATGTAAAAATCCCATGAAATGCTTTATATAGATATACAACTAATAAAAAAACAAAATTGTGCTTGTTACTTCATTGAATGTATATCACATTAAAATAAATATTTTTTAGCAGAAAAGGTAATGTATGAGTTCTGTGGCTTTAACTGCCAGTGCCTGACCAACAGAAAGCAGCATATTATTAGGTCACCTTCTGGAAAACTATCTGAGTATAACCCTAATGAAAATTACAAGCTCATCCATAGTATACGTCTGTTATTTATCTGTCATCTTGATGAACCCTAATATGTCACACTGATTATGTGTGATCTGTGGGCTTTGCACATATGTCTAGAGAGAAATGATGGTAACTCTTACCAGGAGAGGATAAGGTCTGCTATTATATCAGACATTCCTACAACATATAGGGGACTATATTAAGGATATCCCACACAGCTGACACTCACATCCTGAGAAAGTTCCACGTTGTCATATGTAAAGCAACTTAGAAATATTTAACACTGCCTTCAATACCAGCCAAATTTCATAGAGTTATAGAATTATTCTATAATGTTACCATCTCCCACATGTTCTTAGCACCCGCAGATGAAACCATATCACAATAAAGGCCTCGCTAAGGGTAAATGGCAAATGCTATATCTACCTGAAGGAGTGGAATTTAATCATTTGTAGGGACATCCCAGCAGATCATCGATCCTTCAGATCTTAATTTCAGTTTCTGGCAGTGTTCTTGATATCGATATATGGTAGACGCCTGTGCTGAGACATAGGTTCATAATTACTACTACAGAAGGTTATCAAGAGATACAATACCTGTCAAAGTACAAATGATAGCAGCATGCATCAGTATGTCATAAGTGAACAATACAGCATGCATCTAACAGCAACACGCCATTATAATGCCAGGAGACGATGGGTATTCTCAGTTTAATTTCTCCATGTTTTTTGGACTTCTAATACCATAACAGGAATGGACCCCGTTCATGAAATTATCATTGCTTCACTCTTTGATGTTAACCAAAAGTGCTCTTTGGAGCACCCACAATGTGCCCAGAAATGACTCCTTCTCTAATTCATTCAGAGTTATGTGTATCGGCAGCATATCTAAATGCGACGGTAAATTATTTTTTATTAGGCCTGCTGCTCCTATTATTATTGAAACTGTCTGGGTATCCTTCTTCTACATTGAAATAATTTCTGCCTGCAAATCCTGGTATTTTATGACTTTGATTTTCTCTGTATGCAAAACAATGTAATCACTGGTGTAGCAATTTCAGTGACCAATTGTACTTTAGTCTGTTTTTCCTGGACTACTATATCTTATTTTCTCACATATGTTTTTTGAACTGTTGGTAATGAGTGATCCCATGTGGTACAAACTTCATCATTTTGTATAATGCTTTGTGGTTTATGTTTCCAGTGTTTCCCAACAATTTCAATATTGTAGTGATTGCACAATTCCCAGTGTAACAGTCTTGCCACATAATTGTGCCTTTCAGTATACAGGCCCTCTGCCATGAGTGTATCATATCCAGCAACAAGATACTCCACTATTTCCAATTATTTTATACAGATCCCTCATTTGTCTGTTTCTTCCAGGTATTTAATTGACTTTGTAAACCAATGTGCATGTAATCCAATATTCTGGACTGCTATTTTTAACCTTTCATTTTTTGGTTTCAATTCACATGTCCTTAACCATTGCTATGTCGAATCCTGATTGACATGAATTTCTTCCAGGAGTTTTTAAAAGTGAGTAAAATGAAGTGACATGTTAAACTTGGTGCAATATTCCCCCCGGTTTAAATGACAGTCCCCGAGAATTACTAATCTTCCATGCAGGACTTATCTAGTCCTGCATGAAAGTGGCAGTTTAGGAGAAGGATGGCAGCGCGCCATGCATATTAGTGAAGGCACACTGCCTGACCTCCAAATCCTACACGGAGCGTGGACGAGTGCAGGGGGCATCTCTGAGAGCAGAGCTCTCAGAATGAACATGCCCCTGCAAAGTAGAACAGCAGAAACTGTAAATAAATGAATGAGACTGCTCATAGGTGTCCACATAGCCCCACCAATAGTCCCCCATGTGTACAACAGCAACAGGATATAAAAATAAAAAGAGGAAACCCCTTTATTTTTTTTTAAAACCCGAGTACATCTAGCAGTAGGTGCGCAGGTATGCCCATCGCTTAGCTATGGTTAAAGAAGCTGAAAAGGCTGAAGAGTATAACAAGGAATATATATGCAAATGAAGCAGCACAGCCATAGTGTAGTGGTTAAAGCATCCGCCTAACGAACAGGCATTCCTTGTTCGAGTCCCACTGCAGCACATATCATTTTCCATGTGAAATCTGTATATGAACATATTTTTACATTTTTTGCTGTATAACCTACTAAATAACATTTAAATGTGAACTGGAGTACTGCATTAAATGCACATGTGAAGTGTCAGTGGCATAATGAATAAGGCACTAGTAAGCAGGTGTAAGCACAAATAAGCAGTAGTAAGCATATATAAGGACTAGTAAGCATGTTTAAGTGTGTTTGTGTGGGGATAAGCATTGCCTACACAGATTAAGCAAAGTAGAAGCTAACTGACTGTAAGAAACTGTAACCGGAGGTTAGCAGTGATTACCGTCGGGCAAACCCACGCAAACCCGCTTACAACTGCTTTAAAGTGCCCATGTTCTGCCCAGCAACAAAATAAACTGCCTCTGCAAGTCTTGAACGTAGGACCCTGTACACTATAGTTAATCACTAAGCCATCATAGTAATACATATGAATGAGGTATCAGCAAACGAATCCTCACCACAGGAAAATCAAACCAAACATGTGCACTGAATCTATGTACAGTGTGAAGTGATATAACCTGCTACATAATATAAATATGTGAACTGGAGTACTGCAGTAAGCATAGATGTGAGGTGTTATTGTAATAAAGTGTAGAAGTAGTAGAAGTGTAGACTCATGAATACCAAACACATATAGAACCTGTAATGAATAATAAATCAATGCCAAAAGGCAAATATAGTATTAATTAACTATTAAGCAATACTAACTGCAGCACAGCTCAACTTAGTAAGAGTAAGCAATGTGTAGGGGAGCCAATCCAATCTGCCTAGCGGTATACATCTTTGAGCACTGCCAACCTTACATACGCAGGTGTGCCAATGGCTTAGCCTTTTCAAACCTGACCAATCACAAAAAAGTGCAGGTAACTGGCTGCATTTAAATCACACAGGTGGGAATATGTACCATAACTGGTTGTAGCTTCCTACTGCAGGGAGAATGGCTGATGTGGGTGAAGGCACTCATTCTAGAGTGCAACACTGGGGCATCCAGGAGTTAAAAATCATGGTATGGCTCCTGGTAAAACACCATGAGGAGAGGCTACTACAGGGCCAGTACCAGGACTCGCAGCATAAAATGGTGGCCTGTGACAGTCTCGCCCATGACCTCACCAGTGCCACAGATATCCCCTGGACTGGTGAGCAGGTCAGGTACCACCATGCTGACCTGAAGCAGTGGAGGGGGGATGTACTGGAACAGTGGATCCAGGAGTTCTGGCAGATGGCTAATGCCCCAATACTAAGTGCTGATTCTACTAAGTAGTTAAGAATTGCCTAGCTTGAGTATACAATGGATACGTATGGCTAAATATCACTGTATTTGCAGATGAGTGGGCTGCAAACCAGCAAGCCCATGATGCTAGGTTGCAAAGGCTGTGTCATGAGGCAGATTAGTAATTAGTCTGCATGTACTGTCATAACAAATAAATATAAGAGCCTTAGAAAGTGTTGTACCAGTAGAAATAAATGTGTAATAGTCTGTAAATAAAGGTATAACCTCTGGAGTGCTTTTGTTTACTCTTCTTTCATATGTTGGTGAACTGTTGCATATTATAAATAGTATTGCTGTATTTTAAGCAGTGTCACTCACACTGTGGTATGCAGATATAATGTGTATGACGTCCTGCATAACAATGTTGAAAGTGCCAAGAGGTCAGTCATATTGTACAAATGAGGGAGACTTAGATAGAAAACAGTAGAAAGCTTTACATCAATTCCCTGATAGCACAGTGTACTGTGATGTTATCTATACTTTTTTGTCACACACAGCAGGGGTTTGAATCCTGGGAGTGCTACTAAGTTGTATGCATAATCATACCCCACAACTGTACAGATATTGTTACAATGTTCAGATAGAAAGCTGTATGCATAATTACACCCAACAACTGTACAGAATTTGCTAGAATGTTCAGATTGAAAGTTGTATGCATATTCATACCCTACAACTGTTCCACTCTGTCCAGCATGTCCAGATAAATGGCCCATATCACCAGCCTTGTACCCCGTCCCCCTGAAAAATCAGTGTGATGATCCAAGAAATGTAGGCAGCCATTAATGACATATAACTGATAGTCAAACATGTACATAGTCATAGAATGTATATGAAAACAAACCTGTCATTCTAGCACCTCACGCAAAGTGTATGACAGCAATTATCAACATATGTTGCATTAACACCTGCATCTTGTCATGCTTGTATGTAAGACACAGGTCACGTATATAATAATATATAAACATACCAGTGTACAATATAAGGCCATTGGGTAGTGTAATAATACATGTAAGGGAAAGATCACTGCAGTGACTAAGAATGTTGTGAAAACTACAAGGATATATTAGTTGTTAATTGAACTCTCTCTCTCACCCCTATCATATGTGCAAAATAACCCAATGACACTCCTCAAATGGTATGTGTACACGCCAAACTTTTGTTGGGACATATGTCCTAATGGTTTATAAATATTCACATTTGTTTCTATGCATGTGCCATGTTAAAATACACCCATATTGGTGACCTGTTGCCATTAATGAAACCTGCATGCTCTTGTAATGGCCATTGTTGTTCCATACATGCATGTGTTCTGCTTGCTCTGCAACTGTGTTAAATCTGGTGTTTTGGGTTAATGGGAATAGCTATGCATGCTGCTATAACTAATCCTGAATGCTGCTGACTGTTACTAACCCATATTTGTCATAAACCTGCTACAACATAGCTTGTATGGGAAGGCCGGTCCTAGCGGACCCACCTCTCCCACTTCAGCTGGCCATGGCACCGGGCACCAGTACATCTGGGGACCAGCCTGGGACCTCCTCCTCTGTGGGCCCTGCGCCACCTTCGGGTGGAACTACTGCAGGGGATGGGGCTCACCCCCCCTCGGAGCAGGCGCGGAGGGGAATCTGTCACCTGTCAACAGGTCTGGGCCGTGGTGCATAGGGATCTCGATATGGAGTATCGAGACTGGCTACACTAGCTTGAGGGCCGAGTGGTGCAATTAGAGGGTGAGCCTGCCCACCTACACAGCCCCCAGCACAGCCACCTTTGGGGCCATGAAGGTGCAGTAGTGACTGCCCATGGGTGGTGACAATCCCACTGTTTCCAGTTTGGGGTGCATGGGCTTGCGACTTCCAGACACCCCTCCCCATCCAAGGTGTTTACCCCCCACATGTCATATACCGCCCCTGTATGCATCTTGTTTGTCTTTTCTGTTAACCTACCCAACCTACCTCCCCAAATATACATACTACCCCTGCCCAACATCCCTCTCTCACCTGAAAAAAAAAGGGCAATCTGTTTCCACAAAAAAATCTTGCCCCATACATAGCTGTCCATTTCACACACATGTCCACTGGACACATGTAATCTTTTCTAATTGGCATCACAAAGAATATATGTTGTCCTCACCCCTCTCACAGAGGTTTGAAGGTCCAAATATACCTCTAAATTCAGTGTATATGCACATCTGCTGCTGTAGATGAAATAGGCAGCTATGGACATTTCCTATACCCTTCCTGCACATGCCTACCTATTTTCCCTACCGTCTTTCCCTCTTTGTGCCCCTTTTTTCACTACTTTCTTATCAACCCCTTTTTCGTTTCTTTTAAAAAAATTAGTGTGGGGGTAAGTGGCAGCAAGCACTTTTAAGCAGCAGTAAACTGGTTTGCATGGGTTTGCACGTGGGTAAGCTATGCCTACACAGGTTGAGCAATTCTAAAGCTGACTGTAAGAAAACATAAACGGAGGTTAGCAGTGCTTGCTGTCACATAAACCCACGCAAACCCAGTTACAACTGCTTAAAAGTGCCATAACCACTCTGTATCCAACAGTCCTTGTTCTGGCCAGCAACAAAATAAACTGCCTCTGCAAGGCTCAAACCCTGGACTCCATACACAAAGAGAGTTACCAATAAACCATGGCAGATATACATAACCTAATGTTTTCAAAAACATATCATCCAGCACAATCAGTCACCACTACAGGAAATGTATTAATATCATACCACACAATCTGTTAATGCAAGAAGCCTGGACAAAGTATGCCAGAATGTGGGTACAAATAGGGATATATGTCAACTAATGCTCTAATACACTTAAAATGTTGCTAGTTACACAATTATTTGTATTAGAAGACATGTAGAAGGAGATGAAGTCTGAAACACAAAAGTGTCGGCACTAGTTACTGACTTCAGTGCTGCAATCATCCATGTCAATTGCATGGACATATGGGCAGATATATATATCTGTAAATGTAGACAGATAGACAGCTATATGTATATGTATGTATATATCTATATATATATATATATATATATATATATATATATATATATATATATATATATATAGGTATGACTCACAAATAATCATATAACATCAATTGTATATAGATACATAAATATGCTCATATGTATATATACATATATATATATATATATATATATATATATATATATATATATATATATATATTTATATAGGTACGTACACATATACACAGACAAAAGGTATTAGTAGCCATGCATATGTATAAGTAGTGTGGAAGTATTGGGTGCAAAATATATCCCTCAGCCACAAGCCCTTTAACTGCCACCTCTGAAATGTGTAGTGTGGCAACCATTCCTACAAATGATAATAATGACATTAAATATATACCCACCCACAATTCAAAGGACATGACAAGACACACAGGCATGCATACACAGATAACCTTTATTTGTGTAGCATACACAGATAACCTTTATTTGTGTACTATAGAATAATGTATGCCAGTACTTACACCATATAAAGTTTGAAATATGTAATCATAGGTTCATAGGTTCATATTAGGCTATCTGCCCTAGGGCATTTATAAGCCTAGCCAGAATGTGTTTGGCTTTCGCCACCCATTTTAAATTTATTTTGCTATGCCCTTTTTCGAGGTTAGTATACTGTGCCTCTCTCTAACAGTGGCACAGAACTGATACCCGGGGTAAACCTACGATCTCCCATCCACTCATCAAGATTCCTCTTGAAGAGAGTCAATGAGGGACTGCCTAACCTGGACTGGGATTTTATTCTAGAGTGAAGGGAGCCTCTGGGTTGTGAATCTGTCCCTCCAGCATGTCCTATTTATTTCAGTGCTGAGGTTCAAGTCTCTCGAGCGTGTAGCTCGATGGGATTTGGATTTTCTGAGGTGTAGCATGTCCATTAATTCCGGGTTGGACATGGCTTTATACGTCAGGCACAGATCGCCTCTGAACAGGCGGTATGCCACTGAGTAGAGCTGGAGTTTCTTTAACCGGGCAGCATATGGCATCTGTTTGAGCCCTTTGACCCTCTTGGTGAGGTACTTTTGGGGTCTTTCCAGTTGCTGCAGGTGTCTGGTAAGGTACATCCCAAAAGGAGCATTGTACTCAATTATGAGCCTGATGAGAGATGAGTAAAGAGGCATGATGACCTCCCCTGATCTAGATGTGAATCCCTTCATGATTAGGTGGGTTATATAAAATGTCTTTCTAACGACTTTGGCCACGTGGTTGTCAAATGAGAGATTGCTATCAACTTGGGTCCCCAGGTCCCTAATTACTTCTTCTGTACTTAATGGATTACCACCTATGTGGTAATTTGTGGGCACTTTGTTTTTGCCAAAGGGGATGACTATACACATTTTGGCATTTAGCTTGAGGCCATGGCTCTGGCACCAGTTGTCTGTTTCTATGAGGCCCTTTTGGAGGATGCTTGTGTCGGCTGGAGAGTCGATTATGGCACCCAGTTTGCAGTCATCTGCGAACTTGGTCAGCCACAGCCCTTCCGTGTTGGCCTGTACCTCCAAGAAATATATACCGAACAAGAGAGGTCCCAGGACTGAGCCTTGTGGGACACCACTTGTAACTGGTTTGGAGTCTGACATGGCTCCAGCAATTCTAACCATGTGGGTTTTGTCCTTGAGCCAGTTTGCAATCCATCTAGTGACATAGGGTTTTATATTTAAGCTGGTGAGTTTATCTATAATGCCTGAGTGGGGTATTGTATCGAAGGCTTTTGTGAGGTCCAGGTAGGCTGTGTGGACCACCTTTCCCTCGTCAATGGCCTTGGTGACTGTTTCAAAGAAATCAACCAGGTTTAAGAGGCAGGATCTGCCCTTAACAAAGCCGAATTGGGTAGGATCCAGTGTCTGTAGGTCCCCAATATCTTTATTTATGAGGTTCATGATGATCCTTTCCATAGCTTTGCAGACCAAGCTAGTCAGGCTTATGGGGCGATAGTTTCCAGGATCCGTTGAGGCACCACCTTTATGGAAAGGGACCACTGTTGCTGTACGCCACTCTTTGGGCACATATCCTGTAGTAAGGCTGAGATTGAACAGTAGTTTTATGTTCTTGGAGTTCAGGTAGGACGCAGCCCGGGACACCGTCTGATCCCATTGATGCTGTGTTTTTTGCTTTGGAGAGGGCGGCTCTTACCTGAGCATCTGAGATGTCAGGGGGGCAGCACTCTGTTGGGATAGATATTTACCCTTTTGGTGGGGGGGGGGGAGTTTGCACTGAACCTGTCAGCTAGGATGTTGCCAATGTATGTGGGTTCGGTGTATTTTTTGTTATTTTGGACTAATTCTGAGCATATCTGGGAATTACCACCCAGGTTCCTAACATAACTAAAGAAAGCCTTGTGATTATCCTTAGTGTCCTGTGCAATTTTTCTCTCTAAGTTGGCCTTAGACAATTTTATGAGTACCCGTAGTTTTTTGCTAATACTGATCAGTGATGCCTTCCCTTTTTTGGATTTTGCTCTATCATTTAGTAGCTTCCTCCTTTTATTGTATAGTTTGTTTATGGCTGGGGTCCACCAGACAGGACGTCTGCCTTTGGAGGATTTGGTCTTGGTTTTATTTGGGATCGCATGATCCATGCATTCCTGAAGGTGTTCATAGAATGCGTTTATAAAGGATTCTGTGGTCTGGGCCATATTTTCCACAGGCCTGGGGGCTTTGAAGGATTCCACCTCGGTTTTGAGGAGTGTGAAATTTGCTTTAGAGAAGTTTTTCACTGTGGTTTTCTGGGCAGGGGGTGGGGTCGGGATGTGAATATCCAGTGAGATTAGTTTATGGTCTGATCTTACCAGTGAGGGATACACTTCTGGTCTGGAGCACAGAGTCCCCATGTTGGTGATGATCAGGTCCAGTATGTTTTCCCCTCTTGTGGGAGTGGTAACAAGTTGTTCCATAGCATTTGAGTTTATAAATTCTAGGAACCTTTGGGCTAGAGTGTTGGAGCTAGAGTAATGCTCCCAGTCTATGTTTGGGTAGTTGAAGTCGCCCATTATAATGGTGTTTGGAGAGACCTTCATATTTTCCAGTGTTCTCAGGAAGGCCGAGTGAGGTTCCTGGGTTTGGGAGGGTGGTCTGTAGCAGGCTATAAACTGGAAGGCAGTTTTACACACTGTTAGTTGCACATGGATAGTCTCTGATGCTTCGTGCTTTGCCACCAACCTGGAGGTGTGGGTATCTTTGATGAATATCGATACTCCCCCTCCTTTTGTGGTTTGGTCCAAGTTTTGGGGCTGAAAAGCATGGTATGAGGTATAACCTGGTAGTGCTGGGGTGCTCTCGGGAGCCCTGAACCAGGTTTCTGTTACTGCACAGATTTCGATGTTCTCCATGCTAAGGAGAGTTTCGAGTGCGTGCATCTTGAGGTTTAGACTTCTGGCGTTGAGTAGCATTACTCTTAGTTTCTTATCCCTTGTGATAACTATGGAGGTGGGTTTGTCTTTTGAGCCTTGCCTAAAAAAGGCACTATGGGGGTAGCAAGAGCCTTTGCCAATATCCAAAAGCCCAGGGGTGACAGGTGCAAGCCATCCCTAGCGAAGCATCGTGGCTTGTCGAGCATATCATCCCAAGATGACAGGCATTGGATCCCCTTTGAATGACACCAGTACTTAAGCCAATTGTTGAAATTGATCATCTTGTCTTCATATTGTGGCATCATTCTTGGTGAGGGTAAGATGCTACTCAAGGTCAGGGTCATACCGGCCTGGGCTACATGCTCAGAGAGCTCCTCTATATCTCTTTTCATATAGTCCAGGAAGGTAAGTCTCAGGTCATTCACACCAGCATGGACAATGACTGAGTCATATTTGTACTTGCCTTGGAGTGACCTGAGTGCTTGTGTTATGTGGCAGATCCTAGCACCTGACAGGCTGCTCACCGTGACCCTCTCCTTGTTCAGCCTGGTGAGCGGGACGTCAGTGTGCCTGATGATAGAGTCATCTATTACAAGTGTATCAGGTGTGTTGTTTAGTCTTAAGGGTTGTGACTGTTCGGCACACTGGCTTTGTGAGATATGTGTTGCACGTGTTTTGTTTGGGAGTAGCGGTTGCTTGGGTGTCTGCTTTGGAGGTCTCCGCTGCTTAGGCAGATCTTTATTTACAGCCTCTGAGTATGCTTTTGTGTGATTATGTGTTTGGTTTGCTGTTCTGGTAGGTCTATGTAAGACTGGAATTGTATGAGTGTGGTTTCCTTCTCCTCCTGACTGGTTATGCCAGTACTGAGTTGAGAGAGCTTAGCCTCCAGTTTGGCTATATGGTTGCATCTCTCACATGTGTTGGAATTTGTTGGGAGGAGGAGAGGGTTGTCTGTATACATGAGGCAGTTGTAACATTGCCTCAAGATTCCCAGATTCACCAGCTGGACTGGAGAGGAGATTGATAACTGAATTTGGACATGCTAGAATAATATTGGGAATTCCTTTGTAATTGAAAACAAGGGCATGTGGGGAGTGAGGGTGTAGTGCTTTTAATTTTTACTGCTGACTTATATAATTGCTGTAGTGAGCAAGTGCCAAGTAACTTAAGTGCAATGTGTTACAGGTAACTTAAATGCAAAAATGACAAACAGTAACTTTCTTTCAAGTGAAACAAAGAAATAAGTACAGTAAGCAATGCAGATATCACTAGTGATCCACAGAAGCGCTGAAAAGCCACGTATTAGGTGGAATTAGCGTTCCAGGGAAATAACAAGCAAACAACAAGCATACAAACAAAGCTAGATTCAGCAGGCCTGGATCTAGTCTATGCTACAGCAAACAAGGTGTACCAATTTCAGTAAGATACAGTTCAAATATTCAGGCATCATAAACCTTTAACCAGAAATTCCCAGCTCAGAAGGGCAGAGTCCAGCCTCTTCTCCCACAAGAGTGCAGACCACGAACCTTCTTAATGTAAAATAACTGGCCTGAAGCCCAAGTGCTTAAACCATAACTAATACATTTTAAGAATAACAAACACTGGGCTCTCAATCAGCAGTTCCCAACTTAGAAGGATGAAAGCTACCTATCCTGCCACCACAGTGCATGCCACAAGCATTCCTAATGTAAAACAACTGGTCTGAAGCCCAAGTGCTTAATCCAAAAGACTTAGAATGATAGCTACACTTTAATCAAGTTACTACCAAGCAGTAATAAATACAATTGAATACTTTAGAGAATGCCTGGATTAGTGCTCAAGTTTCACAAACAAAGGTAGATCCAGCAGGCCCGAATCCAGTCTATGCCACAGCAAACAAGGCGCACCAACTTCAGTAAGAAGCAGTTCAGATATGCATTCACTATAAGCCTTTAACCAGAAATTCCCAGCTCAGAAGGGCAGAGTCCAGCCTCTCCTCCCACAAGAGTGCAGACCACGAACCCTCTTAATGTAAAATAACTGGCCTGAAAGCCCAAGTGCTTAAACCAGAATTAATACACTTTTAGAATAACAGACACTGAGCCCTCAATCAGCAGTTCCTAACCTAGAAGGATGTAAGCTACCTGTTCTGCCACTACAGTGCAGACCACAAACCCTCTCAGTGCAAAACAACTGGTCCAAAGCCCAAGTGTTTAAACCAAAAGGCTTAGAATGAGTTACACCAAGCAGTAATAAATACAATTGAGTACTTTTAAGATGGTGCAAAAGTAAAATAAAGTAGGTAGAAACACAAGTACAGTAAAAGCAGATGAATTTTTTTTTTCTGAACAAGTGCTGAGATCAAAGAAACAGATTTGAGTGCTGAAACTAGAAAACTGGCTAGTTATAAGAAAAAAAAAAACTAAGCTAGAAGGCTTCCCTCCAACACAGAAGGGCTTGGGCGCTCAGAAGCCTACAAATAGTCTATACCACTTAACAGGAAAGGCAGGAAACAAGCTTAATTTTTTTTATCAATCAATCAATCAATCAATCGATCAATCAATCAATCAGTGATGAATGCAAGGCCCACACAAAACAGTAGATGCAAGCAATGTGGATATATACCATACTATGCTGCCCAGGCCAAGGCCTTCAATTAGTACAACAGTAGACACAGGATTTGCCTTCAAGATACGTAACAATCAACAATTACAGATGAAGTTCAGCAGCTTCCAAGTACACCCTGTAGTCAAGCCCTAGGGGGAAAAGTAGCATTTGTGTTAATGTTACAGTATCTTGTACATAATATTGCTTAACCTAACATCTCACTATCACACTGAATGACCCTCGTCTGAACAGTTATATCCCTGAAAAGGTGTCACAGCCTAGGTTAATGGCATTGAATCCCCACCTCCCATAAAAGGCTGTACAAGGGCAAGGAACACTGTATACCACACACTTAACTCTGGAATGTACAAGGGCACATATGTGTTCTCCAGCTGTTGCCCCCATATATATGGACTTGGCCCAACAGTTGGTGTGGGAGTCCATGACATGACTGGGATGATAGCAGTAATGCTAGTTGTAAATAATGAAAGGCCATTACCTAACAACCCCTTTCTGTATCACAGCAGGACAAAGACTGGCATATATGTGGAGGACTGAGGCAGGAACATAGGGCCATATTTGCATTATTGCTGTTACACACCCTGGAAATTGCTGGTGTTACAGGATTTGTTGCATCATACCCTTATGCAGGAATATGACATGGAAATACAAATGGATGTAGCCATGTACTGATAGCACCCAACAGACAGAATGCCACTGATATATATGGGACAATACCTGTGTGGTGCACAGACAAAACCAAACAGCCAATTCTCCTGGTATCATATGGATAGGCAAACAGCTGAGAGCTATGCAGACAGACAACATTCAATGCAAAAGTATCATGTGCACAGAAACCCTGTAAGACCAGCAAGATACAATGCACACAACACCACTTCTCACGCTGTTTTTAGCTCTGGAACCTTACCCAAATCTGTTTTAGCCTATGTCCACAGGTTCTGCTGTAAGAGGTATTGCTACCTGCTGTCTGTAACACAGATGTCCACACATAGGAAGGATGTCATCCTACTGGAAAGGTGAAGGGACAACACTCACAGAAGTCAGCATTTTAAAGTACAGGGTTGCCATGACAGTGGTTATCTGAAGTACTACACAGCAGGCTGCATGCAATTAGCAACTGGTGGACACTGACTGGTGCAGAGGCCATCACCTGATCATGTGCAACACCTACAAAAGCATGCTGCAATCTATTCAAACCAGCTCAATCACTCTACTGGAGAGACTGAGAGAGAGAGAGAGAGAGAGAGAAAGACAAAAAAAAAATAATAACAACTTTAATAAAAGTAACAAAGCTCAGGGTTTTGTTACAGCGGAAAAAACATAAAAGATATGTGAAACAGATATGTATTTACTTGCATGTAGTATATTGCATAGATTAATAGGATGTATAATGTGAAATGATATATATGTGCCATCAGTACTTGTTCCTGTAATTAAGTTCTGCTCAATAACTGCTCTGGACAATAGTGTCAGTCCCTGTGGGCAGTGGGACATACCGGTCAACTGTCCAGATCAGCAGTGAATGGCAAAGATGTGACCCATGATATCTGTGTTCTGTACATTACTGTGGCCAATGGCTGGTGGTGGTATTAATACTGCCATGATAGACACATGGGTATGAGACCACACCACCTGCAGGACAGTCATGTTAAAGTGTAGCATAGCATGCCCAACTGTCATAGCATTATAATATGCTTATCCAAAATCTGTAACCATATATACCCCTCTAATGATAGTCTGTGTTCATGTGACACCTGTCTGTGTTGCAGCAAGGCAGAACAGTTCAGCTGTGAAGTAAGGAGAGTTATAAGAGTGTGGACCAGATGTTTGTATGCACCCCACATACAGATACATATATGTGTGATACATATTCACAGCTGTGTATGTCTACAGAACCTCGGACAGTTATACATATATGTAGGTATATAAACAACACATAATTATCTACACATATATGCACATATGTATATATATATATATATATATATATATATATATATATATATATGTGTGTGTGTGTGTGTGTGTGTGTGTGTGTGTGTGTGTGTGTGTGTGTTATATATATATATATATATATATATATATATATATATATATATATATATATATATATATATATATACACATACATACAGACACATACACACATATACATAATACTGACAAGTATGGGTATACACACACACACACACACACACACACACACACACACACACATACACATATATATACATATATATATATATATATATACATATATATATATATACATATAAATATTTATATATATATATATATACATATATATATATATATATATATATATATATATATATATATATATGTCAATACATGTCCCCTGCAATGACATGTTTGAGAGAACATCACACATCAATACACAACATATCTACACACCAGTACATGGCTGCAAAATGGAGTGTGGTGTGTAACCCATGTTGGGAACACATCGCAATTGTTTGAGAAGGTGGGATATATATGTTGGTGAAGGGTATTAGGCACATATTGGTATGTAGGTTTGGTTGGGTGACAAACAAGACAGCATACAGGGCTGGTATATGACACATGTGGTGGTTAAACACTGTGGATGGGTAGTTCCATTTGGAATGTGGAGGCCACTGAGCCCCCATACGGAAAAAAATGGAACATGGTGCCCACCCATGGACAGTCATGACAGCATCTACATGGTCATAAAGGAGCCTGGGCTGTGGGCTGAGCAGGAGAAACATGCATGTCTAACCTTGTGTATGTGTACTGCATGCCTCCAAGTGATGTAGCACATACCCCATGTCTCTGTGGAGTTCCCTATGCACAAGACTCTGGACCTAACAGGGTGACAGACATGTCAGTGTGTGCTCCATGGGGGGGGGGCACCATCCCCTGAGGTGCTTCCACATGAAGGTAGTGCCAGAACAGTAGATAATGAGGTTCCATGGTGGGTCACAGATGTGATGTGGACTGGTAACATGTGCACATCAGGTGGAAGTGGTGATCCTGCTGGCAAATAACCTCTACACATACTGTTGTGTAACTGTCATGGAACATATGCGGGTTGTAATAGTCCACACAATCCCAGAACATGTCCAACAGCATGCACAGATATCCCCAATAACACAGAATGGCAGATGTGTAGCAGTCACATACAAAGCATACCACATGCATATGTGGAAATATAGTGGCAGTGACAATGGCATGCAGGTGAAATACTCTGTAACAGCCCAGAAACTCTAGTGTCCCCACAGGGAGCATGTCTACAAACACATAGCAGAAAGTGTTGTACAATACAATATATGTCCCAATGGTAGATAAACCAGAGACATACCACTTGCGTTGTGTGAACATTAAGTTGGAGCTGATATGGTAGCGGGAGACTGATATGTGTATTGTATTATGGTAAACGTGCCGTATGAGTTGCTCAGACATATTTCCATCTTTATGTCTTTCAGGGAGTATGGAATCCCGCTTACAGTGCCACTGAGGATGACATAATACTCACCAGCATCATCCAGCACTACCAGCTGCTGTTCTCAAGGACAAGCCAGGACGAGCATGAGTGGACCGCCATGTGGAACTATGTGGTCCGCAGGGTGAATGAGGTGGGGATGCACAGCCATACGTATGAGCAGGTCCACCCTCATTGTAGTGACCTACTCTGCCATGTATGTCGCCATGCTGCTGCCATGCTGGGTGACCACCTTGCAACAGGGGGGGCCATAACATCCATCCGCCCCTCACCAGAGAGGAGGAGCTGCTCATGGGTCTGTTGGCACCTTCCCGCCCACAAGAGCTACAGACATATACAGTGATGGAGGTGGGTGCTACCCACACACCAGACATGGAGCATGCAGGTAAGGTTCCAGGACATATCAGTAGACCACTGTTGTGTATGCATCTGTACAGGTAGATCATGCATATGTGAGATGTGGAGTCTGTTGCTGCATAGTACTGAAAAGCAGTTATGCATAATCTGTAGTACTGTGGACTTCAGTTGTTGTTTTACTGTAATATTGCACCCAACCTGTAGCAATGCCACAGCTGTGGCCACTGACATCAACTCTATCTCATCTCAATGTAGGTACCGCTGGGATACCAGCAAGGCAGAAGCTGGATGCCGATGAGTATGGTTTAAGGTTATGCTTGGCAATTCAATTTGCATGTCATAGCTAAGGTGTAGGCTATGTACACATCTAACACACCTACCCATAATGCATGCTGTACATGTTCACTGACAGAGCACACACCTCACTAATGGGATTACCAGCCTCAAACACATGCAATACACAGACCATCTCAGACAACTGTGGCTACACTCCAGTGCACATTGCCCAGGAACAGCTGACATCTGCCTAACATACACAGCTATGTCATACACAGAGCAGTTGAACATGTTACGCATAACGAAATCTCACTCCCTCTGCAAACACATGCTCCAGGGTGCTAAACCTCATCAACACATTATATAGAACATACTGGAGGGATAGGGCCCTGTCCTGGGGAAATCCCACACTCTGGAACAGACTACCTATTTATGTCAGGCAATGCTACTCATTGGGCCTCTTTACAAAAACACTTGACAACTGGATGGGAAATGGCAAATTCACCCTGGGTAGTATGTCTGTGCCACAGCTTGACAGCGGCACAGGGGAATAACATTATTGGGTGGTCCATGGCTGTGGCTAGGCCTATGTAGGCCCCAGGAGCAATAGACAAGTACTCTCCTATAAACCTATGTATACCACAGGAGACACCAGCCAGGGCTCAATACAGATATGACCTTCATAATTGTAGGACATTGCCAAAGCCATGTGGTGCAATGTGATCTGATGTACCAGCACCATGTTGGGGAAGTACAGGAAGTTGCATTTATGATGCATGTGCTGCACAATCCACACCTCACCAAACCCAGGGATGACATCCCCTTCTGTACAATGCTGGTGCCACTGTACACCTGCATGTTTGCCCTGCATTGGCCGGAAGTATGCCAGTACACATGGTGTTCCTAGTTGTTCCAGCACTAGGTGTTCTTAGTTTGGGTTACTGCAATATGACACATATGTGTAGGCCACAGACGTCGAGCATTTGCAATGTAGCAGGAGATGGTGAGGGTGTGTCATCCTGAAACACAACAGTGCACTGGAGGGGAGAGAAAAACTCAGTGAGAATGTCTCTATCTGCACACAGTCAAGGTCAGACAGTGTGGTAGACATAACACTGACTCCACAGCACTAGTGATGGTACTGTATGACCTCCAAGGACTGTGCGCATGTTTAGCATGCAAACATGCAGGTTTGGGGAACATTTGAAGGCCTGACTGATCAGCTACTGGCTCATGATGATGACCCATGCTACTATACCCCTGCCAGGTATAGTGATCACAGTACTACACATAGCAGTTATTGCTACACACCATCATGATATGTGTGTGTACACATATGCACCCACAAATGGTATGCATCTCAACCAGCATCTGCACAACTGACGCATATGGCCTGTAATGCAATTGACTGCCTAGGTCATGTGTCACATATCAGGTATGTGTAGTGTTGCCATATGCAGTAGTGTTGCACCATGGCATGTCATGGAAGAGAGTGCCATGTCAATAATGGTCTCTACACTCACCATAGGTACAGTACATTGTGTCTGTGGTCAGTCTAATGGTATTCTATCACTCATACATGCACCACTGATGATGACATCTATAAATACTCATCAGACATTCACTAAACACATGCATCCACATATAATCCAGAAACAGACAGAGGCTGTGAGCAGCAGAGGAAACATAACTGACACACAGATACACATCCTGCAATGGTGTGTACACCTGTGAGGTATGGTGCATAGTACATGACAGGGTGCTGAACAGATGTACAGCAATGATGTTGAAATGGTTGCAGTGTGTTCCAGGAGAAGGGCCATCACCTAATAGAAGCCATGCATCACAGCCATGTATAATGTTGGTAACGGGGTTTGACTACAGTTGCACTGCATGCTGTTGGGCACCACACGTCTGGCATGCTGACGTGTGTAATTACAGGTTTGTGTGTGATACTGTACTGCACCATCACCTGCTATTGTGTGTGTTATGGGGGTGCTGGAGCTGTCTGTAGGTGCTGTCTGGTGGAGTGTATGGGTTGTCATGTATGTCGACTGCATGTGTGTATGTCTGTTTGTATGGCCATGTGTGCACATGTGTGTGTGTGTGTGTGTGTGTGTGTGTGTGTGTATGTACTGTTTAGCAGTGATGTACAGGTCTTACAGTCTGTTCCCTGTTTTCCCCTCACAAGAGGCGAGATGGGGCTGGGTCCCTCCAGCAGGGAATCTGATGTTACTGATACAGACAGTGACTATGAGGATAGGTGTGTTGAGGCACAGGTAGGGTTGTCACAGGCTGTCGCTGGGCCACCAATTGACATCCCACAAGTATCCACCCCATGCACGCACACAGTCACACTGCCTCTACATACCTCATCAACATTGGCCTTAGATGAGGGACAGTCTACGGTTGGCATTGGCCAGGACAGTGTGGTATCTATGGCATGTGTGTTAGGACACAGCAGCCATAGCCAGATATCTGGCAGGGGACCACATAGGCAGATGTTCAGGGGTACTCATCGGAGCACTGCTGGTCATCATGCCCCTGGCAGATGTGCCACATCTATATCAACCACATGCATGTTCCAGGCTGTCATGGAGGCACAGGCATGAATCGAACAGTACACCAGACAGAGTCTAAGGGTGCAGAGGGCTCATCACACCTCTATAACTGACAGCATCAGTGGCCTAGCAGGTGCCATTCATAATTACACCGAGGTCATGGATAGATGGTGGGGTGAGACATTGGACATCATCCACAATTTCATGTCCATGCATCAGGACAGGGGAGATGATTGTGATGGCCATGTGGATATATGCCAGCAAAACCAGCAGCTGGAGGTCACCGTGGATGTCCCACCAGTCACAGCCACTCCCATAGTGGCAGTACCAGCCCCAGCACTGTGGGGGGTTCTGTCCACAGACCGTCACAGCAGACCATGTACAAGTGGCCCTGGCCAGTCCCAGGAGGGACCTGGATCCAGTGGACATCTGTCAACCTCGGGGGACAGTACCCAATCTGGCTTTGTACCTGATACTGCCTGCAACACCCCTGTCAGGTGCAGGTCCCGTGTCCATGGCCAGAGATGGTGAACTGCAAACCCTGCCAGGTACAGTCTACAGCTGTCTCACAAATCCCCATATAGGGCAGCCACATGGTGAAACTGTGTGCATGCAGACACACACACACATAAACAACAAACCTAGGGCAACCACATACTTGCACACACAACATCACCATTGGCCCATAACAGTACTCAGCCCCCTCATTTTTATGTATGGCTCAGCCTAGGCCTCTGAAAAACCAACAACACACCCTGTGCATATGATGATACCTGTGCCACATCCTGTCATCTGTAACAGCAATGCAGGGACAGGCTAACATGGTTCTGAAGCACAGGGTGACTGTACAACAGTGTAGCAATGGAATGCTGAGTAGCATGTTGTCAGCAGTAAAGTGAAATGCTAATATCTTGGAAGGTGTAGCTGTGCAGCCATGATAAATTATAGCTGTAATTAACAATGTTGTATTGTTTTCACCATTATCTATTCTGACTGTGTTGTGTTTGTCCATGTGCCACATGGCTGATGGGTGTAGTAGTGCCAGCAGGCCTTCTACAGTGGAGACCAGTAAGTGTAGTGGGTAGTACACATGACATGGCTGGGTACAACACACAGAGCCTTTGGTTTGGATGCAGTACAGATACAAGACTGTACACATGGAGGTATGTCCCCTTGCAGGTAACACATCTGTTGCTCATGTAATCCCACCAAGACAGGATAGGCACAACCACACATTGCTATATATGCAGTCTGCAATGTGGATGACATTGAACATGCTAACAGCAGGGTGTATGTCCCTTTCCCCACTCTACTGCAATCCTCACCTCAGTAGCATGAGTGTGCCAATGCCGGTGGCATAGCCCTACCCTTAAGAGGGTGTGAGGCGCTCAACTACTGTGAATGGTGTACACAACAACTAACAACCTGATAACATGCACTGTGCAGTATTACAGACAGCTATGTGGGGGATAGATGCAACAGTAACTGCAATGATGGTGGATGTGTCCACAACAGCCACACCCAGTGAGTTATAGCAGTCCCAATAGTGCTGCACACCTCTACAGTGTGGAGGAGGGCATTAACACATCTATGACCTGTGAAGGATTGTATGTCTACGGGATGGCACCTGTGGAATGTTGGCATTTGCCAAGCAGTCCTGGTGGAAACATATTCTGTGAATGGAGGTAGATCCCTTAGCATCTACACACATTCCTACATGCGGGATGGTTTACAAAAGCCTGCTATGATCTACATAGGCATTGTGCACCTCCTAACCCTCATCTGCACCTGTCATGATTGCGTCAGTGAGGTATACCAGGTTCAGGTTGTATTCTCTGCCTTTGACAAGTCTAACATTGGTGGGGTCCTGTGTGTTAAGATTACCAGTGACATTGGCCATGAGTTCATTGTTGATATGTTCCATGACTCTGCAGACCAAGGTCATTAGGCTACTGGGTAGTAGTTCCCAGCTGACATGGTGGATTTGTGTTCATCCTTGCCAACATTGGTGAATCCATTGTCAGGTGTTGGCCTGTTGGATTGTATGAGAGATCCCAGCTACTTACTGCCCCTGGCCAGGGGGCTTCCGCCAAGCATGACACTTCACTTGACTGTACTGCATGATATGTTAGCAATGCCAGCTTGACATCCTACAGGTGGGATGGCGTACTGCTAACATGTACTGCCTTTGTCGTGTAGGGTCCTGGTTATTGGATCTGCTAAGGTTGGTAGTGTATTGCAGGCCAGACGTGTTTGGCTGTGGGGGGAGGGGTAAACCTACCCATGCCAAATGTATGTTGTTTAGGTCTCTCAAACGCATCAGTGGTACACCTGGACATATATGTTGTGGTTATGTTCCCGATTTCATCTACAGATGTATGTCGATATATACCTATATAGATATATATGTGTTTACCTTTGAAAGGGAGAAAATCATTTCTTCGAACGGCCCTTTCTGTGAACCGAAAGGACCAATCTGCCATTTCTAATTGCACCACAGTTCAAAACTCAGCAAATCTAAAAGCAGCTTTGCTGATTCTCGAACTACAAGTTGGAATACATATAGTAATGCAGGGGGGCAAGCTCCCCTGCAGCCCCCATCTAGGGTGCTAGGCCCCACCAACCCTCCCACTGTGATATATTAACTCCAAGATCACTCTACAGTGGGAAAAGGCAAATTTCCCCATCCCCACTATAGTGCCATCTGCACCCAAATTGCCAAATCTGCAATGAGCGAATGAATAGTGGCATTCGATCATTGCACATTCAATGCATTTATTGCAAGATTGTGCAATGTTGAAAACATACTTTTGGCTTTCCAGCTTTCAAAGACATGTTTTTCTCCCTTTGAAAGGTGAACCATACATATGCTTACATATGTATTTTTAGTGCTGTATATATGTGGGCATATGGATTTATACATATATATCTATAGATGTATGCGTATCTATGTATATATGTATATATTGACATATATATATATATATGTATATATGTGTGTGTGTGTGTGTGTGTGTGTGTGTGTGTGTGTGTGTGTGTGTGTGTGTGCGTGTGTGTGTGTGTGTTTCTATAGTTATAACTACATATGTAGATATGTTATATCCATTTAAATATGAACATATATATATATATATATATATATATATATATATATATATATATATGTATGTATATACACACACACATACATCTACATGGTAGAATACATTCCCTGTAGTGTTGAATACCTGGGCTGGATGATATGTATGTGAAAACATCATGATTACACATAGCTGTCATGGCTTAGTGGTAAATCACTTTGTGTATGGTGTGAAGGGTCCTGGTTTTGAGCCTTGCAGGGGCTATTTATTGTGTTGCTGGGCAGAGCACGGCCCATTGGATACAGAGTGATTAAGGCACTTTAAAGCAGTTGTAAGAAGGTTTGCGTGGGTGCGCATGATGGCAAGCACTCCTACACTCGGCTTGCATTTTCATACACTCAGCTTCTAAATAGCTTAACTTGTGTAGGCAATGCTCAGCTCCGCGCAAACCCATGCAAACCTGCTTACAACTGCTTTAAAGTACCTTAATCACTCTATATCCAACGGGCCATGTTCTGCCCAGCAACAAAATAAACAGCTCTTGCAATGCTCAAACCAAGGACCCTGCACACCCTAAACAAAGTGATGCATCACTAAGCCATGACAGACACACAGATATTCATTGTTTTCAGAAACATATCATCCAGTCCTGTCATACAACAATACAGAGAATATATACCAACACCTAGATGTCTGTGTGTGTAACTTTATTAAAATCTAAACAGATACAACATATCTATATATGTACATATATATATATATATATATATATATATATATATATATATATATATATATTTGTTTGTTTTGTTTTCCTAACTCTATATACATATATATCACAATATATGCACATATATACTTGCATATGCCTAAATCGACAGATATATCTGTCTACATCTATATGTCTACATATACATAGCATGTTACGTATGTTCATAGGTTCATAGGTAGGTACTAGGCTATCTGCCCTAGGGCATTTATAAGCCTAGCCAGAATGTGTTGGCTTTCGCCTCCTTTTTAGACCAGATTCCTGAGCCTCTGTCCAGCTGGGCTATAGAAGTGATCCCAGGAGTAAATTTATGATTTCCCATCCACTCATCAAGATTTCTCTTGAAATGGGTCAGTGAGGGGCTCTGCCTAACATGGACTGGAATTTTATTCCAGAGTGAGGGAAGCCTTTGGGATATGAATCTATCCCTCCAGCATGTCCTATTTATTGTTGTGCCATGGTTTAAATCCCAGGAGCATGTAGCTCTAATTGATTTGGTTTTCTTGAGGTGGAGGATGTCCAACAATTCCGGGTTAGACATTGCCTTGTACGTCACGCAGAGATCGCCTCTGAGTAGGCGGTAAGCAACTGAGTAGAGCTGGAGTTTCTTTAGTCGAGATGCATAGGGCATCTGTTTGAGGCCCACAATCCTCTTGGTGAGGTATTTTTGAGGTCTCTCCAGCTGTTGCAGGTGTCGGGTAAGGTACATCTCAAATGGGGCATTGTACTCAATTATGGGCCTGATGAGCGATGAGTAGAGGGGCACAATGACCTCTCTTGATCTAGATGTAAACCCTTTTGTGATTAGGTGAGCTATATAGAAGATTTTTCTAACCACTTTGGCAATGTGATTGTCAAAGGAGAGGTTACTATCTACTTGGGTCCCCAGATCCCTAATTACTTCTTCCGTACTTAGTGGATTGCCTCCTATGTAGTAGTTTGTGCGCACTTTGTTTTTTCCCAAAGGGGATGACTATGCACTTTTTGACATTTAGCTTGAGGCCATGGTTCTGATACCAGGTATCCATCTCCGTAAGGCCCTTCTGGAGGATGCTTGTGTCAGCCGGTGAGTCATTTATGGCTCCCAGTTTGCAATCATCTGCAAACTTGGTAAGCCACAGTCCTCCCATGTTTGCCTGTACCTCAGAGAAGTATATACCGAACAAGAGGGGTCCCAAGACTGAGCCCATTTGGGACGCTACTTGTAACCTGTTTAGAGTCGGACATGGCACCCATGACTCTGACCATGTGAGTTCTATCCCTGAGCCAGTTTGCAACCCATCTTGTGACATATGGGTTATTATTTAAACTGGTAAGCTTATTTATGATGCCAGAGTGGGGTATTGTGTCAAAGCCCTTTGCGAGATCCAGATAGGCTGTGTGGACTATCTTTCCCTCATCTATGGCTTTGGTAACTATTTCGAAGATGTCAACTAGGTTTAAGCGGCAAGATCTGCCTTTAACAAAGCCAAATTGGGTAGGATCCAGTGTTTAGAGGCTCCCAATGTCTTTGTTTATAAGATCCACGATGATGCGCTCCATAGCCTTGCAGACCAGGCTAGTCAGGCTTATAGGGCAATATTCCCTGGGATCCATTGTGGTGCCACCTTTGTGGAGCGGGATCACTGTTGCTGTTCACCATTCTTTGGGTACATAACCTGTGGTAAGGCTGAGTTGGAACAGTTTATTTATGTGAGGGTTTAGTTCATTTTGGAGCTCATGTAAAATGCACCCCAGGATACCATCCAGTCCCATTGATGGTGTGTTTTTTACTTTGGAGAGGGCTGCTTTCACCTGTGTGTCTGTGATGTTTGGGGGACTGCATTCTTCTTTGATAGACACTGGCCCTTTTGGGGGGAAGGGGGGAGGGGGGGAAGGGGGGGTGAAGTTTGCACTGAACCTGTCCGCCAGGATGTTGGCAATGTCAGTAGGTTCACTGTATTTTGTGCCATTTTGCAACAGCTCGGAGGAGATCTGAGACATGCCACCCAGATTCCTGATGTAGCTATAGAATGCCTTGTGATTATCTTTAGAGTCTTTGGCAATTTTTCTTTCAAAGCTAGCCTTTGATGATTTTATGAGGGATTGAAGTTTCTTGCTAGTACTGATCAGGGATGCCTTCCCTTTTTGAGATTTTGCCTTATCATGTAATAGTTTCCTTCTTCTGTTGTATAGCTTATTTATGGCCAGGGTCCACCAGACTGGTCTCCTGTTTTTTGGAGGAGTGAGTCTTGGTTTTACTTGGGATGGCATGATCCATGCATTCCTGTAGGTGCTCATAGAGTGCATTTGTAAAGGATTATGCGGTTTGGGTAGCATTTTCCATTAGCCCGGGGGCTTTGAAACTTTCCAGCTCAGTCCTGAGAAGTGTGAAGTTTGCTTTTGAAAGATTTTTCTCAGTGGTTTCCTTGGCTGGGGGTGGGGTCGTGATGTGGATGTCCATTGTGATTAGTTTATGGTCTGATCTCACCAATGAGGGGTTTACCTCTGGTGTGGAACACTGAGCCCCATGTTGGTGATGACCAAGTCCAATATGTTGTCCCCTCTTGTGGGAGTGGTGATCAGTTGTTCCATGGCATTTGAGTTTATAAACTCCAGGAACTGTTGGGTGAAAGAATTGGGACTTGAGTAGTTTTCCCAGTCAATGTTTGGGTAGTTGAAATCTCCCAATATCATGGTGTTTGGTAAGACCTTCATATTCTCCAATGTTCTCAGGAATGCTGAGTGGGGCTCCTGAGACAAGGTGGGTGATCTGTAGCAGGCTACAAACTGAAAAGCAGTTTTACCTACTGTTAGCTGCACATGGATGGTTTCTGCTGCCTCGTGCAGTGCCACTAACCTGTAGATGCGGGTATCCTTGATGAAAATGGATACTCCCAAGCCTTTAGTATTTCGGTCCGAGTTCTGGGGCTGAAAAGAATGGTATGAGTTGAATCCTGGTAGAGCCGGGGTGCTCTCTGGAGCCTTGAACCAGTTTTCTGTTACTGCACAGATATAGATTTTCTCCATACTGAGAAGTGCCTCAAGTGCGTGAATTTTGAGGTTTAGACTTCTGGGGTTGAGTAGCATTACCCTTAGTTTTTTGTTTCTCGTATTGTCTATGGAGGTGGGCTTGTCTTTTGAAACTTGCCTAAAAAAAGGCACTATGGGGGTGGCAAGAGCCTTAGCCAGTATTTGAAAGTTTAAGGGTGACAGGTGCAAGCCATCCCTGGTGAAGCAACGTGGCTTGTTGAGCATGTCATCCCAGGCTGACAGACACTGGATCCCCTTTGAATGACACCAATAGCTTAGCCTATTGTTAAAATTGATCATTTTGTCATTATACTGTAGCATCATTCTTGGCGAGGGCAAGATGCTACTCAGGGTCAGGATCATACCGGCCTGGGCTACATGATCAGAGAGCTACATGATCAGGGTGCATGTGTTTGGCTGTGGGGGGATGCCTATTCGTAGAAGTCATATAGTGTGTGGGGCCTCTCAACCTCAGATATATATCTATGTAGGTATATGCGGACATAGTTTTATATATATATATATATATATATATATATATATATATATATATATATATATATATATATATATATATATATATCTATATATGTTAGCAAATATACACACATATATATATATATATATATATATATATATATATTATATATATATATATATATATATATATATATATATATATATATATATATATATATATGACCATACATCTGTAGATAGCAATGGCAGATTAACAAATACACATATGTCCACATGCACCATTAATGGAGTTGAGAGGCCCCACACACTATATGACTTCTACGAATAGGCATCCCCCCACAGCCAAACACGTGTGCCCTGCAATACACTACCAAGTACAGTCTGCCTCCCATAGGACATGTAATATGTGGAAGCCATCAACATCCTCAGGATACAGATACACAGACACAGATATGCAGATACAGATATACATATATATATATATATATATATATATATATATATATATATATATATATCTGTATATACATGTAACTACACATACACACACAGATACATGTACAGTAAGATACATATGTAAACGGTGCACACAGTATGGAACAGCCACTATGCCTACAGTTAACACCTGAACAATTGGACACTGTATGGGCCACCCATACAAATGTCAATCGCTGCCTGCAATATATACCCATTGAAAGGTCATAGGAAAGACACCACACACAGGTTTGCTGAAATGGGAATCCTTTAATTGTGTACTATAACAGTTCTATATGCCATGTCATATAGCTGTTCAAATACTGACAACCATATAAACAGAGTACTGCAACTGTGAAACAGTTACACTAATACAGTAGTCTGGAAAGGTTCACAACTGTTGCTGTCCAGGCCAAGCCCTTCAAATTGTACAATAGTGAAGACAGACTGGGCCATAGGATACCAAATAATCAACAGTATGTACTGCAGGTGTGTAGGTCAGTAGCCTCTATCTACACTCTGTACAAACTCAGTAGGAGGTAAAGACATTTTGTGATCAAATGGGTTGTAACTGGTACATAACAAGGCATAACTGACACCATCACGAGCACACCGGCAAACAGAACAGTTTGTATGGCAGGAGGCAGTAGGCTTGCAATACCCCAGTTCATGTAAGTAATGTCAATATAGGTGAAGTATATGGCAATGTACATCCAGATACCTTGTGGCAGCTCACCCCTAATACCCCTTCATTTTGTAACATCCTAGGTCATTTATGGTGCTCCCCACCTAGACTCAATAATACAGGCCCATATACCACTGTTACATACACTGGCCTCTGGAGTGCATAAGGGCACACATGTGTTGTGTAGGTGATGCCCACACATATATGGCACCAGCCCCACTGTATGTGTGGGGGATACAACAGCACTGGACTAATGGCAGCAATGGCAGTGTGATATACTCACAGCCCACTACAGAACAACCCTCAACAGCATGACATATGTGCAAAGCTTGGTATATGGAAAGAGGACAGAGGCTGGAACACAGGCACATATGTGGAACACTGTTGCTATACACTAAGCAAGGTGCTGGTGTTACAGGATAGTCTGCAACATACTCTTAGTCAGAGAATAGAAACAGAAATGGATGTAGCCATGTACTGATGGTATGCAATACACATACTGCCAGTGTAATATCTGACACAGGACCTGTGTGGTGGATGGACAACACATGATAGGCATACCTCTGTTCAGCAAGAGGATAGGCCCACAGTAGTGAGCTATGCAGACAGACTGCATTCCAAGGTAGACTAGTATGTATACACACACACCCTGTAGCACCTGTACTATACAAAGCATAACACAACTCTACTCACAGTCTGTCTGTAGTTCCTGATCCACCTACAAATATGTGTCTGCTCTGAGTGTGCAGGTTCTCCTGTAAGTGGTATCGCTACCTGCTGTCTGTAACACTGATGCCCACACACAGGAAGGATGTCCATCACACAGGAAATGTAAAGGGACCACGCCCACATGCTATAGGGATTTGTAGTGGGTGGTTGCCATGACAGTGGTAATTGGAAGTAGTACACATGTAATTTTATATATATATATATATATATGTATGGCTATCTGGATAAGTATATGTACATATGTTTCCACCATATGTCCTGGACATGGAGTATAGCCCTACCCCATCCCGTATAGTATAAGGGGATGTCAGGTATGTATAGCAGGTATATTACTAGACTATTGCTACTGTCATTGGGATTGTCTTCACAGACATGGTGTGTGTGTGGAAGGTAACATCTACTTATAGCATGTGTGCCATTGGCTACTGACAGACATCCTAAGGAAATCATTGTAAAATACCGCCACTAGCATGCAATGCCCCTGTGGAGTGCATCAGAGATATTGGCCAATATATGTGGAACTTCAGACACACCCTGTACAGTCCAGAGTTATACACATAATCCCTTAATGCACAACATATGTACCAGGCCTGACAATAGGGATGCAAACAGCCATGTAGATGGGTATAACAAATAATGACTGGTATACATTTGCCACCATAGGTTTTGGATTCACACACTCCTGTCTGGCCTGACACATAATGACTGCTGGTACAATGGTGCCATGGACACATACTACCCACTAGATACTGACATACATCTGTACAGCATCCCACTGCTCTGTCTGACATACATGACTTTTAAGGGTGGCCTGGCAGCAGTACATCTGGCAATTATCTGCACATGACATCTCACTGGGTAAGTACACTAAGCTGCTAGACATGTAACAATGCACTGTGCAGGATACAGGCAGACTGGCTCAACAATAACCAACATCTCCTATGGGGGAATGCACATGTACCTGCATATATAGCAGGCTCAACAGCCATGTCACAGCACAGGGTAAGATACACCTGTGTGATAGTACATAACCACAACCAATGTGATTACAGCCACATATGGTAAGCTAGCATAATATTACAGTATATGGACTATCTGTTCTACACCATCCTCATATGTGCCATGCACAGAATGACACTACATATACTGGGCTGCTACACAGTTTGGTCTGCTGGCTGTCTATGGTATGGGACATGTGTGTATATGGCCCTACAAACATGTACGGCAAAAATGGTACCATACAGTGGGGCAGCATGTAACATCAGATAGAAGGGCAGCTAGAACAATGACATCTACCACAGCCTGTACACAGGCTAAAGTACATATTAACAATACACACACTGCTGACATTCACCATCACTACACAGACCTCAGTACTGTACAAGCATCCACAGAATGTCCAGGTTATGTCATGAAATATAAACCCTACTCTGCATGACATGTGTAGCAATCTGATATATCACTGGCTTGTTGTCAGATATGATAACACTATTTATGGTGTACAGCACATATGCACCACTTCATGCATGACATATGTACAAAGGTTGACGGAGGTGTGGCTGATAGCACATACACTGGACCAGTATAGACATGTTGCTGTGATAACCTCATAAATTTACCATTGTAACAGTGTTTGTTGCAAAATATGTCCTATGAGGGATATGAAGTCAATAACTGTCACGGCCTTCACCATATACAGACTGCAATCCTCACTCTACCTTCTGCATTCCACAGATAGATGCACTGTGGCAAACACATGACACCAAAGGCACAACACTGCCCAGTCTGCAGATGACCCTGCAGATGAGGATTCCTCATATACATGGAACTGACATGGCAGGTATTGCGACATGTATGACATGCATATCCAGACAAACACTGTTAAACCAACATTACTCCAAATGCAGAATAGCAGCACTTACAGTCTGTAGTCAGGTCAGGCACATCCCCCTCCTGTTTGTTGCCCTCTTCCCACAGTGTATGTTGTTAGAGGCAAATCCCCAATCCATCTGAGATGCAAACAACAGATCTAGTTCCTGCTCACAGTGACTGAAAAGGGCCAACACCACCATGATGTTCCTAGGTATTGGAGTGTGTTCCCATGCAATTGGCTATGGGAATGTTACCACAGCTGTTCCACATGCAATGAACTAGGGGAGGGCTGCACTTCATGCAGAGGCCATCAGCTGACCATGAGCATCACGTACAATACACATGCTGCTGCCTAAGCAAAGCAGGTGTGGGCCCCATATCCACCAGGGAGGGAGTGAGGGAAATAGGCTGAGGTAAATACATGTCAGGGAGGGGTGGGAGAGTAAAACTGAAGCATGTTTGTGTCACACACCTACCAGCACAGGGTATCAAACCTCTGATGACTATGTAGTGCTATCATAGTTTGATGCACTTATTGGATGCACCACATGGGTTACCTGCTGTGGTGCACTTAGAACATATATGTGATGGTGAGTGACATCTGCAACAGGGATACGGTAAATATACAGTAGGTGACGTACATGTGCCTGTCTGCATGAACAGGTGCCAGCGTCAACACAGGCACCCTCACACAGGGACGCACACACATTGACACACTTGGCAGGGCCTGGAGTGCAACTCATCATTAGTGGGATTGCCACAACACATCAATGTGCAGGTATCACATGCACCACATGGGTCATATGGAGGTCGTATGGGAACAGAGTATGAGGAGGTGTCAGACATCAGATAGCATGCTTCAGTATGCCCTTGGGGTTGTAGTGAGTGTGGATGTGGACATATGCACCATAAAACACACACACAAACAGACAGGGTGCCAGTTCTGACATGCATAGGTGCATGTCTGCACGGGTGTGTGGTGATCAACTGTGTCAGCAGGCTGTACAGGGGTAGGTGATGGGTATATCTTGGCATCAGGCCACATGACAATGGTCTGCATTGTGGCTCAGGCCTGCGGTTTCTGCATTGGCCACACAGGTGGTATTGCATCCCCCATCCAGTTACGTGGATAGCTAGTTTGTTTGGCCAATGCTGTGTATCACTTGGCATGTATGTGTTCCTTAGTGTATGACATGGATGGTGTCTGGGATGTTCACACCACCCACATGCATGTACAGTGACATGTGGAACTGTACCTGGGATGTCTGGCCCATGTTGTGAACACAGATTATCATCAGATGTGTCAGTCTTGCCCACCTGTGGCAGGAACTGGCAATGGGCAGCAGGTTTACCCTGCACCTACATTGATAGCATGCTAACAGCATTCCCTGATATCAGTGTCATCTGTCCATACAGGGCATGTTGTCAGGCATGGTATGTCCATTGTGAGTCACATGTGAAGGCGCAACAGGTGGTGCAGGTGTTCATTAGGGAACATGGTGGAGGTGCACTGTCTGTATGTGCATGCATATTGGACAGATGGGCAGGGTGGCATGCCCTCAGTAGCTCACTGCTATCACTGCATAGTTACTATCAGTGGCCAATATGCAGTGTACTACCCACATATTGGCTGTTGCCTTGGCATGTGTGTACATATGATACATGGGTTGAGTGTGTGCTCTGGGTAATAGTGGCGTTGCTAACTGTGATTGTCTGGCCTTGATGTCACATGTATGGGTATGGCTTTGCACCCCAGCCTCTCAGCTAATTTACATCTGTTATCCTTGTATGGTTGACATTGTGATATATAGTAGGGCCACCATAAAAGAAATAAGCAAAACCCTCTATACATTGCCCACACTCACCTCTCCACTGGATACGACTTACACACACACACACACACACACACACACACACACACACACACACACACACACACCTGTCATATCTGGGAGTATAACCCCTACCCCACTAGTTTATTACACTGCGGCACTATGCAGTTATAGTACATATCACAGACATTACTGGCGTGCATTTTCCCCAAAGGTGTATTTCACAATGAATGACATCAGCAGGATTACCAAACTAGGGCATTTCATCTGTACTGCGAGTGACTAGCCTAAAATACATCGCTCCTTACACAGACAGTGAGACACACACAAATCATCCACAACTGACATGTGTGGATATTGAACCTCTGACCAAGGTCTACATCAAACTACTGCATGGACCTGCAATAGGATGCATTACAGGGATTACTAGAGAAAGCTTTCCCCAAAGGTGTATTTCACAATGAATGACATCAGCAGGATTACCAAACTAGGGCATTTCAACTGTACTGCGAGTGACTAGCCTAAAATGCATTGCTCCCTACACAGATAGTGAGACACACACACAAAACATCCACAACTGACATGTGTGGGTATAGAACCCCTGATTGATGTCTACATCACAGAGCTGTTATAGGATGCACCACAGGGATTACTAGCAAAAGCTTTGCCCAAAGGTGTATTTCACAATACATGACATCAGCAGGATTACCAAACTAGAGCATTTCAACTGTACTGCGAATGACTAGCCTAAAATGTATTGCTCTCTATGCAGACAGTGATACACACACACAAAACATCCACAAATGACATGTGTGGGTATAGAACCCTTGACCCGATGTCTGTATTACACTACAGCATAGAGTTGTTATAGGATACACCACAGAGATCTTGAGTGAAATCCTTCCCCAGAGGTGTAATTCACAATGAATGACATCAGCAGGATTACCAAAGAAGGGCATTTCAGCTGTACTGCAAGTGACTAGCCTATAGAGCATGGAGCACTTATAGGTTGCACCACAGGGATTACTAAAGAACTTTCTCCCCAAAGTTGTATTTCACAATGAATGACATCAGCAGATTTGCCAAAGTAGGACATTTGAAATGTACTGCGAGTGAGTAGCCAATAATGCATTGCTCCATACACAGACATTGAAACACACACAAAACATCCGGAACTGCCATGGAGGGAGCTGGAACCCTACCACAGTTCTAAATCACACTACAGCAGTACACAGTTACAGGACATGCTGCAGAAATTACTAAGCTACAGTTTCCCAGAGCTGTATTTCTAGGTGGGTGACATCAGCAGCCTTGCCAAAGCTGAGTATATGAATTGTACGGAGTGTGAGTACCCTAAAAAGCATTGTTCTTTACTCAATCAGATTCACACACACAGTTGTGAAGGCTGGGGTTGAAACATCCACCTAACTACATTATCACACTACAGCAGTGCACAGTTACAAGACACACTACAGGGATTACTGGGCTACACCTTTCCCAGAGGTGTATGTCTAGGTGAGTGACATCAGCAGCCTAGCCAAAGTTGAGTATATGAATTGTACAGAGTGTGAGTAGCCTAAAAAGGCATTGCTGTTTTCTCAGTCAGACACACATTCACAGTTGCTAAGTCGGGGGTTAGAACACCTACTTAACTATGTTATCACACTGCAGCAGTTACAGGACACTCTATGGAGATTACCGAGTTATGACTTTCCCAGAGGTGTATTTCTAGGTGAGTGACATCAGCAGCCTTGCCAAAGTTGAGTATATGAATTGTACGGAGTGTGAGTAGCCTAAAAAGCATTGCTCTCTACTCAATCAGACACACACAAACACACAGTTGCCAGGTCTGGACTTAGAAAACCTGCTTAACTACTTTATCACCCAACAGCAGTATGCGGTTGCAGGACATGCTACGGAAACTAGTGGGGTATGATTTTCCCAGATGTGCATTTCTAGGTGAGTGACATCAGCAGCCTTGCCAAAGTTGAGTATATGAATTGTACGGAGTGTGAGTACCCTAAAAAGCATTTCTCTCTACACAGTCAGACACGCACACAAACACACACTCACACAGTTGCCAAGTCTGGGGTTAGAACGACTACCTAACTAGTTTATCACTACAGCAGTAAGCAGTTATGGGACACACCATGGAGATTACTGAGCTACAGTTCTCCCAAAGGTGTATTTCACATTGTATGACCTCAGCAGGCTTGTCATAATACTGCTATGGGGAGGGCGGTGTGTGCCATAACCCATTCATTTAGGGGTTGACATGCTACATGCGGGCACACATTGGGTCATATGTCACAGGTATGTGTATACAGCTACTAGATGACTACTTCCTTGTACAGTCATGTTGCACAGCTGGCAGGTGCACCACATAGTCTGTCATGCTGACAGATACTAGTGGCTAGTATCTGCAGTGAGTGACATCTGCACCTCATGTGTTTGGGGCCCTTTGGTTGTGTGCTGGGTGGGACAGACCCAGATGGCTCCTTGTCATGGTCACCCTCTTCCACACATCTATGTCCATCTACTTTTGGCTTATTATAGTGTGTTGTCCTTACATATATGTCTGTATTCCTATCCACTGTGTGTGCAAGGCAGGAGTGGTGCATACTGACATGTGTCTGCACTAAGAACTGTGACTGCCAGATATGTCTGGTCCACTGGTGTTTGCAGACATGGCCTTCATGTGTTTAAGTGTGTGAGAATGCCCAGTATGACCTTTCAGTATGTGGTTGACTGACATTGCCTCCATTCATTCATTCATTTGCATTCCACCTGGTTTACACCCCTTGTGCTATCTCCCTCCCCCAATACAAAGTCTATATTAGAATCCTGCTGAGCATGGAGCCATCTTTAAATTTCTAGTCTCCCACCAGGACACAAGTGCTCGTCAGCAATTACATTCTGCTTGCTGGTAAGCCATTAGACCTCAGGAATTTGTTTAAAGCGTTCAGATTTGTAAAGAAATACTTTTTTCTCTTGTCTTGGTTGGCTCTGCCCCGCTCCGTTCACCCTCGCTAACACTCAGGCTCTCTCCGCTCCCCTGCTCTGCCCCCTATTCCCTCCCACCCCCACTACCTCTACATTTATAGCAATCACAGCCACACCCACAGCTCATCTTCACATCACCTTCACCAATCACAGCTCCTCAAGTCATATCACATTATACCACACCAACTTGCTCCACACAAAAAACTCCCAATCACTCTCATTCCCACTAGACATTTTTTACATCACCCACTCGACTTCCCCATCCACGAATAGTGCAACCCTATAATTCCTATTCAGACCCCCCACCTAGAAACAACTTAAACTTTATAACCATGACTATCACACAACTAAGTCTAGTCTGTCTTCTCATAATTCTTTACAACACCACAAGTTATCACTCTAGAAATATCCCTAAACTTAGAAGCACAACACTACATTATGCACTCTCGTATACAGACATCACACATTATAATAATATCTGCCCACAGTTATTCAAGAACTACATAACAGACCACTTCAGAACTAAGCACATATGCTCTCATCCCTACTCCAAAAAAAACAGAATACTTTCTCACACTCCTCACCAAACTCTAACATCTGTATAACCATTTTAACTCCAGGCTCACCATAAGTGGGGATATCCACCCAAACCCAGGCCCAAATCCATCCTGTCCAACACAAACTGCTCCAACACAAATGTCAGAACATAACACCCCCACTTTCTTCATCCCTGGGCAAATCAACAACAGCAGGAAAACCAACCATCTTTTAATGCTAAATATTAATATTAGAAGTATCAAAAATAAAATACCCGAACTCCAGGCCACAATAGCACACTACTCCCCAGACATAGTTGCTTTAACAGAAACCTGGCTAAATAAAAACATAGCTAACTCAGAAGTTCTCCCTACTGGCTACAATATCATTAGACAAGACAGACCACTTCGTAAAGGGGGTGGAACTGCCTTACTGTACAAGTCCAACGTAACTGTCCGTCAATTACCAAACTCCACCCCTCCCCCAATAATTGGGACATACTTATCTCACAACTTCAACTTCACCCTAAAAAGGTCATCACCAAAATTGTGATCTATATTTAACCTGGTAATACACCTGCTAGCCTTGAAGACTTCTTATCCTGGTGTTCTTCCACATACTCCTTAATCTGGGGGACTTCAACCTAGATTGGTTCACCTGTATATCAGAACCACCAAGTAATATAATAAATCTCCATGGCTACCAGCAGCTAGTCCAAATTCGAACTAGATGTGATAAAAAATCTAAAAGGGAATCCATCCTTGACTGGGTCCTAACTAACAACCCCACATTGTACCCTCACACAGGCAGTCTCCCAGACACCTTAAGTGACCACAACATAATATACTTTATACGTAGTAGAACAAGCATATGCAAAACCACTAACTATATATTCACTAGAAACACAAAAAAATTCTCTCCTGAGGTCCTCAACACTTTATTCTGTGACTGTGACTGGACTCCCCTAAAAACTCTCCCACTTGACGAGGCTGTAGCATATTTCAACAAAACATTTCTACAACACCTAGACACTGTCGTTCCATTGCACAAAATCAAGGTTAGAACCTCTACAAACCCCTGGCTCAGTAAAGAAACCAAACAAATCCTCAAGTCCAGAGACACTGCCTGGCTTTACTATACAAAAAAAACAAAGAAACACAAAGCCTAACTAAGTACCAAGAACGGCGCAACTATGGAAAAAAAATGCATTAGGCTGGACAAAAAATCCTACTATACAACATTACAAACTAAATACCAACACAACCCACAAAAATTTTGGAAAAATGTAAACCAGCTACTGAAATCCACCCAAAAGGATACCCCCAAACCAACCTCCCCTGACACTAAAGTTCCCATTGAAACACAATTCAACTCCCACTTTGTGAACTCAATTCTATCCTTAGTATCACAGGACAGTTCATTCCTCACTATCCCCCCCAATACAAATAACACTAATACAAGCTTTACCCTCAAAACAGTTTCCACCACTTCAATCAAAAACATGCTCTCCAAACTAAAACCCTCATCAACAGCAGCCGACCTACTCCCCAGCTATTTCTTGAAACTCACAGCAGATGCTATTGCTATCCCAGTCTCCACTCTCATAAACAGATCAATCGTTGAAAACTATGTGCCCAAACTCTGGAAAATATCCTATATTACACCCATACATAAAGGTGGGACCTCCACTGAACTTAATAACTACAGACCCATTGCTTTACTCTCCCCCCTGGCCAAAGTCCTAGAAAAATGCATCCATACCCAGATGCTAAACTATCTCCTAGACAGCAACATCCTGTCACCTACTCAGCATGGTTTCAGAACTGCCCATAATACCACTACAGCCCTCCTCTGCTTCACAGACACAGTAAACTGTCTCAAAAATGAAGGACTACAAGTGTCAACTCTTTTTTTTGATATGTCCAAAGCATTTGACACAGTCTCACACCAAATCCTGCTAAGCAAACTAAACCAATATCATCTATCAAATTGCACTCTTACCTGGTTCCAAAGCTACTTAACTGACAGGTACCAAGCTGTGAAATGGGAAAATTCTCTCTCTCCTCAGCTGCCCATAACTATAGGAGCCCCACAGGGTTCTATCTTAGGACCACTACTATTCACAGTCTTCACAAATGACCTCCATACCTCCACACAGCATGCATCTATAATTCAGTATGCAGATGACACTACCTTAATCTGTGCTGCACAAAACATTCCCACTCTTCTGCAAACAACTCAACTAGCATTCTCTGACGTTGAAAACTACCTTACCAAGGCCTAACTTATCCTCAATCCAAAGAAAACTCAGCTTATGATTATAACCAGTTCTAACAAAAACACTAACAGTCAATTCACTATCTACTCTACAAATGCTACTCAAATTGCTCCAGTGGCACAAGCTAAGCTATTGGGAATAACCATAGACTCCCACCTAAAATTTGATAGTTATCTCAACTTAACTATTAAAAAAGTACATGCCAAACTGGGGTCACTCTACCTCTAACCTACAATCAACTCTGCCTCTGTCATTCTATCTATTAATTCCCCAATAAGTGTCCTGCCCTCAAAAACCTAGTACATCACTCAGCCAAAAGGCCTCTTAGATCATCAAGCAAACTGCTACTAGAAGTCACCAACAGCTACAATAGCTTTGGAGATGCACTATATAGTAGTTCAGTGGCTAAAAAATGGAACTCTTTCCCTACTAGCATTCAAAACACATCATCCAAAGCCTCCTTTAAAGACCTCATCAGGCAACATCTCAAGCAAAGTTGGCAGTGCCATGAATGCTCCCCAGCCTAGTGAAAGCGGATAAATATACATACTAAATCTAGAGCACTTGATAATAGTTTTCAGTCTTACTCACAAACGCTGGCTAATCTACAATGTATGTACTGTACCTGTGTACTATGTATGTATTTTACCTATATTCCAAATTTCAGCTGTACACCACAAATCTATTAATTACCTTTATTTTTAAAATTTATATTTTTTGTTTGTTCTCTCCACTGTAACTGTTTATGTGCTGCATACCACTGTAAAAACATGTCTCTTGTAATTTTTGTGTATACTGATCATGTCTAAATAATTAAATGTGTCTGTATCTTTCTTTGTGGAGCTTTTCTCCCCGGGCCTCTTCTGAAAAAGGGCTTTTTCGGCTCAGTCAGACACCCCCGGTTAACAAATGTAAAATAAAAATAAATAAAATAATATGCCCAGTATGGCCATCTGTATTGCATGTGTGGATCAAGTCCAGGTAGTTTGTACTGCGGTGCTGACCTTTTTGTTGCCCACTGACAGGTAGCATGCTGTGTCTGCAGGGTATCCATTGGTCATTTGGTATTGACTGTTGCTACATTTCTGCATAGCGGGGGGGGGGAACCTGACTTTTTCTACATTTCTACACATGAGTGAGGGGCACACCTGACTGTTACTATAAGTGTACGTAGGATGGGGGTGTACACCTGACACTTGTACACATTTGCTAGGACTGTACTGGTATGTCTGGTACTCCATTTCAGTCTGTAGTCTTACCTATCATGCTGGCTAGAGGCATACCAGCGTACTATAGATCTTAGCTTTAATTACCTACATATTAGTTTTTGACTTCCTAGCCTTCACAACTTACGCCCAACTGCCTGACCTGCTGTAGTCTGTCTGTGTAGGCCTGGAGGTGGGGTTACCCATAGGGCTCATTCAGAGGCCATAGTACAGCATTTGTTTGTGTTTGTCTACACCTAACCTGCTGGCTGTAATTGTTGTTGGGTATGTGACCTCCCCCCAACTGGCATGTGTGATTTACTTACCTTGTGGGTGTCCCAGTATTGAGGGTGGTGCTGCAGGGCCTTTTACTGTATGTGCGAGTCAGAGAGATGTGCCATTCCCTGGGTCTTTACTGTGTCAGTGCATGTGTTATGTGTTGCCTCTTTGCCAAGGCTAAGGCATACTGGGCACGCCTCCTTCTGCCTACTGGGGAAGGCTCAGGTTCTTCCTCCTCCAAGTCACTCTGTGCCTGTGCAGGCCTTGGCAATGCTGGGGGGCTGTGTGGCCCTGCCCCATTCTGTTCCTACTGCAGCTGTTTCCACAGAATCATACTGTGTAGTATAGCACATACAAGGACAATTTGGGTAAATGTAGTTGGTGAGTACTGCAAGGCTCTACCAGATATGTCCAGGCACCGTAACTGTGACTTGAGCATCCCAAACACATGCTCTATTATGATTCATGTTTGTGCATGTGCCTCATTATGGAGTTCTTGTTTGGGTGTGTGTGCATTTCTTATGGGTGTCATCAGCCATGGCTCCAGTGCTTATCCAGCATCCCCCACTAGGTGACTGTGTGGTATGTCCCAATTGGCAAATGTCTGGTACAGCTACATTAGATGCCAGATGTGGGAATTGTGGTAGCTTCCTGGGCAGCCAGCACACACATTCATTATTATGCCCTGGACATCACACACGACCTGGCAGTTGATGGATGGGAAGCCCTTGCGGTTGATGTAGACCCTACCCCGCTCACCAGGTGGTGTTTTGATGCATATGTGTGTACAGTCTATTTCCCCCACTACCTCAGGGTATTCTGCTATTTGATAGAAGAGATGCATATTGCTGGCCAATGCATCATAGGTGATGGGGAAATATACGTGCTCACCGACATGTGCTGACATGACATCCAGGAACTGGTGGAGTACCCTGAATGCTGATGCCTGTGAAATCCCCATCATATCCCCAGTTGGCCTTTGGAAGGTACCTGTAGCTAGTATTCTTAGGCCTACACATACCTTGGTATCCACTGAGTTGGGTTCCCCTCTGTTAATTCTGTGTGTGAGGTGTGACTGGCACAGCTCAACAATTTACTGTAGGAGGTCCCTGTCAGCCCTATAGCGCTCCACTATCTCCAGCTCATGTAGCCCTTGGTAGGTTACCCTGGGCCTGTACACTCTTCTCTGTCTCATCACTGTGGGTTTCTCAGCAGCATTTACATCCTCACCACCCTCAGCCTCTTGCACGTGTTGGTTTATGATAGCAAAATCAGCCCCTAACATTTTTTCTCTTGCTTTCATTTTGCAAAATTTCCCCATTGGTATACACCGGTTGTGCAGAGTTTTTGGGAAAAACAAGGGGGAAAGGTGTTTGCATAGTTTATAGTGGTGTGCTGGGCTGGGCTGGTCTGCTGCTTGTGTAATTCATTGATTCTGATACATTTCACCTGTCATCTAAGTTAGTTCTCCTTGCTTACCTTCCTACTGCTGTTTTCCCATCCCATTGCTTCCCTGTTTAAGCCCGTGTGCTCGCCGCACAAACAGAGTGCTCAAATGTTCACAGAGATGCTATTTCCTGGTTTAACTTCTTTTTTCTTCCTGTAAAACCCGGTGTGTGGCACACACACTTGCTTACACTTTGTAAAGAGTGCTAGGCAGGTTTAGACACACCCCTAGCTTAGCTGTGCTAGGAGCAATCCCGAACCACAGGGCTCCAATCTACTTACAGTATGCCTGACATGATGTCACCTATATCCTAGTCTTGCACCCAGCTATTTATACTCTTACACTCTTGGGGCCTGCCTCACACCCTGGGGAAAACTGGGATTCGTTATCCTTCCCCTCATTTGTATAGGATTGCCTGCTAATGCATAGTTACATGTCCCACACTTAGCCTCCCCCCCTTAGCAACCATTACTCACTGGCCAGGTTGTCGTCTGCCTGCCATTGACTTGCATGGCAGAATACTGCTTTCAGTTATAATGCTTATTTTAGGTTTATTTTATTATTTTCCCCCCAATCCCATTTGCGTTGCCCTATGCTTAAATGGGTGAGATTGGCGAAAAAAAAATAAAAGTTTTTTTTTTTATTTTTTACACATTTCGCAATGCCAATGGCCGCCTACATGGCCATTAGCATAGTTCCTCAATGATATGCAGCCTTTATTTGGAGCTTTCATAGCTCTGTTTTGTAGTTTGCAGAAATGTACTCGGTTACTAACCGAGTACATTTCTGCAGACTGCACTCGTCCTGCACAGACAGCTGCCGGCTTCCTGGATCACAAATTACCCTCATTTGCATGGTTTTCACCTGCAAATGAGGGTAATTTACATACAGGAGCTTGGTCCATGCAGGATTAGTCTAAGAGCTCATATGCACGTCCCAGGAGCTCGTTCTTGGAACACACATTGGTCATATTGCAGAAAATAGCTCTTAGACTAATCCTGCATGCAATAAAGGGCTTTGTAAATCTGGGGGAATGTGTCTATTGCTGTGTTAAGTGCAAAAGTTAACAAATTATAGGTTATTCAACCATCATTTAAAATTGCAATATTATTTGGTACACATGCATATACACAAATTATGTGTGCACCTTGTTTGTAATAAGATTGAAGTTTTCTACGTGCTAACTGTCTCATATACCTGGATTCTTTAATTGAACAAAATGTGAAAAGAATAGGTTCAATTGATTCATTAACTACAACCAATGAAAATTGGTTTTAGGTACTATATGATGCCTTTGTTTTGATTTGTAATTATTCTGATAAAGTATCTTTTGGGAGACAAAAGTGTTTAATGTTTTATAATATAATATTGAATTATTTTTAAACCATCTGTGGACCCTCAGTGGCATTTAGTTTTATTATTTTCAAGTGTTTTTGGTTGACGCTGCAGCTATTCTTTATACTAATAAGATTGCTAGAGTAACACCTTTTGCATTAGTTTGATTTTTTTCCCTCTGAGGAATATGAAGTATGAAACTGATGCATCTGAAATCCACAAAGAACCACACATTTTTTGAGGAAGACCAAAGAAATGAAACACATAGCTCTTGACCATCCACCTCCAAAATGTAGAGCATGAACTGTCATTATGTGAAACACATTGACACAATCTGGATCACTTACTAACAACCTACTAAGAACTTCAGTTAAGAAGCTGGTTAACATGTTACTTTTATCCATACAATGCTCTTGTGATGAATTAATATCATTTAGTGTTATTTACAATGAATATTAATAAGCCGCAGTTTAGAGTTATGATGAAGCAAAGTCAGGGGCATTCATAGCTCTCAACTTCTTACCTTCAGAATCAGGGACAGTTCCAGAAATAATCAAGGTCCGTTTTTTTAAATATTTATGCTTGTTAACTTAAGAAGTTGACAGAACAAGCCAATGTCAGTCAACACACATTTTCTAAAGTAAAATTAGTCTACAACTCTAATTATTATCATTATTTATTAAGGGCAATCCACCAAATTTTTTACCCTAAAATCATCGAATTTAGGATGGATTAGAGGGGCAGGTGAAGAACATAATTTGGAGACAAAATGCATCCTTAATATTAAATGCATTTTGAGTCTTTTCTGTTTTTCATTGTGTTCTATATTACAAAGGTCTTTAACTATGTTAAATCTGGGACAGACCTATGGTTGTATAAAAATACATATACTCATTTGTTTCCATGTTCCACATTGTTCCCCATTTCAAAGGCATTTCGCATGGTTAAATCTAGGGGAGACTTGTAGTTGTAGACAGACAGAAATAACTAACTAAATAAATAAATAAACAAATAAACAAATCAAATAAATAACATTTTCATGTGCTTGTCTTTGTTACTTACTTGTCAGATATTTTGAAAGCAGAGAACTGTTATTATCCATTTCAGTTGTTTTGTTGACTGAAAATGAGAGACAACAGATAAACCAATGACTGAACAATATAGGCTCATAGGTTCATAGATGTAAACTAGACTAATGACAGCTAGGACCTCTATAAGCCTAGCCATGGAATCCCAATGTGTCCGACAAGTTATTGCACCTTAGAGGTTATTTTAAGGGATGTATGTTAGTTAGGGCATGATTTAATGGCTGCCTCTGTCCATCAGGAATCTAGGTGTCAGACAAGAGGTGAATTTTCAATTTCCCATCCACTGGTCCAGGTTGCTTTTGAGTAGAGTTATTGAAGGGCTCTGCTTCACATGAATAGGAAGCTTATTACAGAAAATGGGGATGCTATGAGATACATACCTGTCCCTCCAACATGTAATATTTAAGTTACAAGCAAAATTTAAATCCTTATATCTAGTTCTTCTGGTACTGTCTGTTTTGTAGATATTTTAAAGGTTCATCAGAGCAGGATCCAAAGGTGTCTTGTATGCCAGGCATAAATTGCCTCTCAGCAGTCTGTAGGAAACAGAGTATAGAGGTAGGGTTTTGAGTTCATTTGCACAGAACATTCCGCCGGATTCTCAAAAGCCTGCACGGAGTGCAAGATGTGTGCAGTAGCTCACGCAGGCAATATGTCTGCCGTGTGATCCAGGAACAGCCAGCAGGGGTGTGCATGAGAACTCCAGCACTAATCCTGCATGGACTAAACCCTGGTATGCAAATTACCACATTTGCTGGAGAAATCCATGCAAATGAGGTGATATTGTAATCCAGGAAGTTTGCAATAGTCCGTGCAAGGCAAGTGCAATCTGTAGAAACGTACTCAGTTACTAACAGAGTACATTTCTGCAAATTTCAAAACGGAGCTATGACAGCTCCAAATAAAGGCTGCATATTATTAAGGAAGCATGCCAATGGCCAAGTAAAACGCCATTGGCATTGCAAACTGTTTAAAAAATAAATAAAACAACTTTAATTTCTTTTATCACCGATCTCAGCTGTTTAAGCATGGAGCAGTGGTGCACAAACGGGATTGGGGGAAAATAATAAAATAAACTGAAAATGACCATTCTAATAAAAATCAGCATTCTGCCATGCAAGTCAATGGCAGGCAAAAGACAACTTGGCCAGTGAGTAGTGGTTGCTAAGGGGGAGGCTCAGTGTGGGACATGTAAATATGCATTAGTAGGCAATCCTATGCAAATGAGGGGAACCGTTAGTAAATCCCAGATTTCCCCAGGGTGTGAGGCAGGTCCCAAGAGTGTTAGAAATAGCTGGGTGCAAAACTAGGATAGGGGTGACATCATGGGGGGTTGTCAGGTATACTGTAAGTGGATTGGAGACCTGTGGCTCGAGATTGCTCCTAGGTTAGCACAGCTAAGCCAGGGGTGTGTCTAAACCTGCCTAGCACTCATTATAAAGTGTAAGTGGGTGTGCACACTGCACACCTGGCTTTACAGGAAGAAAAAGGAAGTTAAACCAGGAAAAAGCAGCTCCATGCACATTTGAGCACTCGGTTTGCGTGACGTGCACATGGGCCTAAACAGGGAGGCAATGGGAAGGGAAAACAGCAGTAGGTAGGTAATCAAGGAGACCTAGTTGAGCTGCCAGGTGAAATGTATCAGAATCAGCTAATCACACAGGAAGCAGACCAGCTCAGCCCAGAACACCACTATAAACCAAGCATAGACCTACCCCCCCCCCTGGTGTTTTCCACACTCTACACCACCGGAGTATACAATAGGGGAAATTTTAAAACCAAACCTTCAAAAAGAGAAGGGCTGCAGCAGGCAACATAGAAGAAAATGTGCAAGAGGCTGAGGGTGGTGAGGATGTCAACACTGCCGAACAACCCACAGTGAGGAGACAGAGAAGAGTGTACAGACCCAGAGTAACCTACCAGGGGCTACATGAGCTGGAGATAGTGGAACACTACAGGGTATACAGAGACCTTCTACAGCAAATTGTCAAGCTGTGCAGGCCACACCTGACACACCACACTAGCCGAGGGGAACCTATCCCAGTGGATACCATGGTATGTGTAGGCTTAGGTATACTAGCCACAGGTACCTCCCAAACTAGAATTGGGGATAACATGGGCATCTCACAGGCATCAGCATCCAGAGTATTCCACCAATTCCTGGATGCCGTGTCAGCACATACCAGTGAGCTCATATATTTCCTCAACTCTCGTGAGGTGTTGACCCGCGATATGCATCTCTTCCACCAAATAGCTAACTACCCTCAGGTAGTGGGTGCTATAGACTGGATGCACGTATGCATCAAAGCACCACCCGGTGAGCAGGGTAGGGCCTACATCAACTGCAGGGGTATCCCCTCCATCAACTGCCAGGTTGTATATGATGCCCAGGGCATTATACTGAATGTGTGTGCTGGCTGCCCTGGAAGCTATGATGATTCACACATATGGCGACTGACACAGCTGTACCACAGATTTGCCGATGTGGACATCCCCTATGGTCACCTAGTGGGGGATGCTGGGTACCCACTGGAGGCGTGGCTGATGACACCCATCAGAAATGCACACACACCTGAACAACAACGCCATAATAATGCACACGCACAGGCCAGACATATAACAGAGCATGTGTTTGGGATGCTCAGGTCATGGTTCTGGTGTCTGGACACATCCGGTGGAGCCCTGCAGTATTCACCAGCTACATGCACCCAAATAGTAATGGTATGTGCTATGCTACACAATATGATCCTGTGGAAACAGCTGCAGCAGGAACAGCATGGGGCAGGGCCACACAGCGCTCCACCAATGCCAAGGCCTGTGCAGGTACAGAGTGACTCAGAGGGGGAACAACCTGAGCCTGCTCCAGTAGGCTGAAGGGGGTGTGCCCAGTATGCCCTGGCCTTGGCAAAGAGGCAATGCATAGTATATGCACTGACACAGTAGGGCCACAGGGAATGACAACTCTGACTCAAACAGACAGTAAAAGGGATGCCAACCATGACACTACCTGTGCCTAACCATGTAGAGGGAGTGTACTATGTGCATCCAACATAGGCAGCCCTCCAGCACAATCCGCATGTCCAGCACACCCTCAAGGTAAGTCAATCAACTTAACAATTGTCAAATTGAGTAGAATGTGTTTTTACCTGTAGCTATGGTATGGATGTGAACATGCAAGGGAATTGGGTAGCCAGATATGAAGGCAGCAGAGAGTAGACACCCATAATGGCAGCATAAGATCTGTAACACATACTGGAGTCACCATAGTAGCCAGTACTACACAGGGTGACAGAACCCACTGCAGGAAATGGCCTGAGTGACAGGGGTGTCCATAAGAGCCACACATACCAGTCAGGAAGGATCACATACCCAGCAACAGTCCTGGCCAGCAGGATATGTGAAGACAAACACAAACAAATGTGGTACTATGGCCTCCAAATGTGCCCTATGGTTAAACCCACTCCCAGGCCTACACAGACAAACCACAGCAGGCCAGGCAGTCAGATGTAAGTTGTGAAGGCTAGGAAGTCAGACACTAATATGTAGGTAAACAAAGCTAGGATCTGTACTATACTGGTAAGCCATAGCCAGCAGGATAGGTAAGACTACAGACTGAAATGTAGTACCCGACTTACCAGTACAGTCCTAGCAAATGTGTACAAGTGTAATGTGCGACTCCCCCCCATCCAACGTACACATAGAGTAACAGTCAGGTGTGCCCCCCCAGTCCTTTGTAGAACAGTAGAAGCAGTCAGGTGCCCCCCCACTATGCTGACATGCAGCAACAGTCAATGGCAAATGACCAATGGATACCCTGCAGACACAGCATGCTACCCATTGGTGTATAACAAAAGATCAGCACTGTAGTACAAACGACCTGGACATGATTCACACATGCAACACAGATGGCCATATTGGGCATGCTCACACATTTAGAGGAAGGTAGGCAATGTCAGTCAACAACATACTGAGAGGTCATACTGGGCATGCTCACACACTTAAACACATGAAGGCCATGTCTGCAAACACCAGTGGTCCAGACATATCTGGAAGTTGCAGTTCTCAATGTGAACATATGTCAGTATGCACCACTCATGCCTTGTACACACAGTGGATAGGAATGTAGGCAAATATGTAAGGACAACACATTATAATATGCCATAGGCACAAAGGCATATATATGAGGAAAAGGGTGACTGTAGCAAGGAGCCATGTGGGCCTATCCCAACTGGCAAACAGCCTAAGGGCCCCCAACACATGAGGTGCAGATGTAACCCACTGCGTATACTAGCCATCAGTACTTGTCAGCATGACAGACTATGTGGTGTATGTGCCAGCTGTGCAACAAGACTGTACAAGGAAGCAGCCATCTAGTAGCTGTATACATGCACCTGTGACATATGACCTCGTGTGTGCCCACATGTGGCATGTCAACCCCCACATGAATGGGGTATGGCCCATGCACACACTGCCCTCCAAATAGCAGTAATAGGACAAGCCTGCTGAGGTCATCCAATGTGAATTATACCTTTGGGAGAGCTATAGCTCAGTAAAGTGCATGGTGCATCCCATAACTACGTATTGCTGTAGTGACAGAGTAGTTAGGTTGTAGTACTAACCCCAGACCTGTCAACTGTGTGAGTGTGTGTTTGTGTGTGTGCCTGTCTGCCTCTGACTGTATAGAGTGAAATGCTTGTTAGGCTACTCACACTCCGTGGAATACATATATTAAACTTTGGCAAGGCTGCTGATGTCACACATCAAGAAGTACACCTCTGGGAACATGATAGTCCAGTAATCGCTGTGGCATGTCCTGTAACTGCATATTGCTATAGTGTGATAAACTAGTTAAGTAGGTGTTTGAACCCCGTGTGTGTCTGACTAGTTAGAGAGCAATGTTTTTTAGGCTTCCCACACTCCATACAATACAAATACACTACTATGCTTTGGGAGCATACTAGTCCAGTAATCACCATGGCATGTCCTGTAACTGTGTATTGCTGTAGTGTGATAAAATAGTTAGGTAGGTGTTTGAACCCCAACTGTGCATGTTTGTTTGTGTCTGAATGGGTAGAGAGCAATGCTTTTTAGGCTACCCACCCTCCATACAATACAAATACACTACTTTGCCAAGGCTGCTGATGTCACTCATCTAGAAGTACACCTCTGGGAACATTATAGCCCAGTAATCACCATGGCACAATCTATAACTGCATATTGCTGTAGTGTGATAAACTAGTTAGGTAGTTGTTCAAACTCCAGCTATGGCAACTGTGTGTGTGTGTGTGTGTCTGACTGGGTAGAGAGCAAGGCTTTTTAGGCTACTCACACTCCATAAAATACAAATACACTACTTTGCCAAGCCTGCTGATGTCACTCATCTAGAAGTACACCTCTGGGAACATGATATCCCAGTAATCGTCATAGCACGGTCTGTAACTGCATACTGCTGTAGTGTGATTTAGAATGGTGGTAGTGTTCCATCTCCATCCATGTCAGTTCCGGATGTGATGTGTGTGTCACAGTGTATGTGCATGGAGCAATGCATTATAGGCTATTCATACACAGTAAAGTACAAATGACCTACTTTGGTAATCCTGCTGATGTCATTAATTGTGCAATACACCTTTGGGGAAGGTAAACTTCAGTAACGTCCATGGCGCATTGTACAACTGCATAGTGCTGTAGTGTAGTACACCAACTAGGTAGGGGTTCTACTCCCAGACATGACAAGTGTGTGTGTGTGTGTGTGTGTGTGTGTGTGTGTGAGAGTGTGTGTGTGTGTGTTTGTAACTGGTGTCCTATGTAGAGGTGGGTGTGAGTTTGTGACACCTGTGGGCATTGTGAATGGGTTTTCCTAATTACATTTATGGTGGCCCTGCTATATATCACAATGTCAATCATACAGGGATAACAAATGTAAATGGTTGAGAGGCTGAGGTGCAAAGCCATACCCATAGATGCGACATCATGGCCTACTACTCACAGTTAGCAACCCCACTGTGCCTTCACACGTGACTCACAATGGACATACCATGCATGACAACATGGCCTGTATGGACAGATGACACCGACATCAGGAAATGCTGTTAGCATGCTATCAATTTGGGTGCAGGGTACATCTGCTGACCAGTACCGCTCTTTGCCACATGTGGGCAGGACTGGCACATCTGATGATAAGTTGTGTTCACAGTATGGGCCAGACACCCCAGGTACAGTTCCACATGTCACTGTGTATGCACGTGGGATGTGTGCACATCCTAGACACCATCCAAGTCATGGACTATGGAACCCATATATGGCAAGTGATGCACAGCATTGGCCACACACAATGGTCGCCCAGGTGCCTGGAAGATGGATGCAATACCCACCTGTGTGGGCAAATGCAAAAGCTAAAGGCCTGTGCCACAATGCAGACCAATGTCATGTGGGCTGATGCCAAGGTATACCCATCACTTACCCTTGTATAGCCTGGTGGTACTGTTGGCCACCACACACCCATACAGACATGCACCCATGCATGTCCGAACTAGACCCTGTGGGTACGTGTGTGTGTTGTATGGTGTGTATGTCCACATCCACATGCACAACTCCACCCAGGGCATGGTGAAGTATGGTGCCTTATGTCTGACACCGTGTCATACTTACTGCCCATATGACCTCCGTATCACCCATGTGGTGCATGTGTTTCCTGTGCATTGATGTGTTGTGGCAATCCCACTAGTGACGGGTTGCTCTCCTGGCCCTGCCAAGTGTGTTAATGTGTGTGTCCCTGTGTGAGTGTGCCTGTGCTGATGCTGGCATCTGTTCATGCAGACAGGCATGTGTATATCACCTACTGCATATCTATCGTATCCCTGTAGCAGATGGCAGTCACCATCACATATATGTTCTGAGTGCCACCCACCAGACAACACATGTGGCACATCCAATAACAGCATTGGACTGTGATAGCATGGAAAAGCTGTTGGGTGTATGATACCCTGTGCTGGTAGGTGTGTGACACAGACATGCGTCATTTTTTCCCTCCCACCCCTCCCTGACATGTATTTGCCTCTGTCTGCCTCCCCCACACCCTCTCTTGTGGATGTGGAGACCCACAGCCGCATTGCTTAGGCGGCAGCATGTGTATTGAACATGATGCTCATGATCAGCTGATGGCCTCTGCATGTATTGCAGGACTTCCTTATCCGATTGCATGTGGAACAGGTGTGGTAACATTCCCATAGCCAATTGCATGGAAACACACTCCACTACCTGGGAACATCCTGGTGGTTTTGGCTCTTGTCTGTCACTGTGAGCAGGAGCTAGAACTGTCATTTTGCAAACAGCTGTTTAGATGGGTGGGGGATTTACCTCTAACAACATATACTGTGGGAAGAGGGCAACAAGCAGAAGGGGGATGTGCCTGACCTGCCTATGAGCTGTAAGTGCTGCTATGCTGCATGTGGAGTACGGTTGGATTAACAGTGTTTGTCTGGCTATGCCTGTCATACATGTCTCAATACCTGCCATGTCAGTTCCATGTATATCAGTAATCCTCATCTGCAGACTGGGCAGCATTATGCCCTTGCTATCATGTGCTAGCCACGATGCATCTATCTGTGGAATGTGGATGGTACTGTGAGGAATGCAGTCTGTTGATGGTGAAGGCCATGACAGTTACTGACTACATATCCCTCATTGGACATATGTTACAACAAACCCCATTACAATGGTAGATTAATGAGGGTATCACAGCAACATGTCTATACTGGCCCTGTGTATGTGCTGTCAGCCACACCTCTGTCAACCTTTGTACATATGTTGTGCATGAATTGGTGCATATGTTCTGTACACCGTATACAGTGTCAACATACGTGATACCATGCCAGTGATATATCAGAGTGTTCCACAGGTCACGTACAGTAGGGGTTACACGTAATGCCATACCCTGGAACTCCTGTGGATGTTTGTACAGTACTGAGGGCTGTGTAGTGATGCTGAATGTTGGCAGTGTGTGTAATGTTAATATGTACTGTGGCCTGTGTACAGACTGTGGTAGATGTCATTGTCCTAGCTCCCCTGCCATCTGTTGTTACATGCTGCCCTATTGTATGGTACCATATTACCTTACAGGTGTGTAGGGCCATACATACACATGTCCCATACCGCAGGCAGCCATCAGACTGGACTGTGTAGCAGCCCAGTATATGTAGGGTCATGCTGTGAGTGGCACATATGAGGATGGTGTAGGACAGATAGTCCATATACCATACTAGTATGCCAGTGTACCATATGTGGCTGTGGCTGTGTTCACATTGGTTGTGGTTATGCACTGTCACACAGGTGTGGCCTACCCTGTGCTGTGACATGGCTGTCAAGCCTGCTATATATGCAGGTACTGTACCATGATACCCTTAGGATGCCTGTCAGTAGCCAATGGCACACATGTTATGAGCATATGTCACCTTCCACACACACCGTGTCTGTGACAACAATCCCAATGACAGTAGCAAATGTCTACTACTATACCAGCTATACATACCAGACATCCCCCTGCACTACTACATTGGGACTATAGGGGCTGGGGTAGGGCTACACTCCATGTCCAGGACATATGGTGGGACGATATGGACATGTACGTATCCAGATAGCCATATATATATATATATATATATATATATATATATATATATATATATATATATATGACTACACATGTGTAGTACTTCCAATTACCACCCTCATGGCAACCACCCACTATGAATATCTATATCATGTGGGCATGTTCCTTGTAAATTCCTTGTGTGATGGACATCCCTCCTGTGTGTGGGGAAGCAATGGTATAGACAGCAGGTAGCAATACCTCTTACAGGAGTACCTGCACACTCAGGGCAGCCACTTATATGTAGGAGGATCAGGACATACAGATAGACTGTGAGTGGAGTGGTGTAATGCTATGCATAGTACTGGTGTGTGTGTGTGTGTGTGTGTGTGTGTGTGTGTGTGTGTGTGTGTGTGTGTGTGTGTGTGTGTGTGTGTGTGTGTGTGTGTGTGTGTGTGTGTGTGTGTGTGTGTGTGTGTGTGTGTATACATACTAGTTTACCTTGGACTGCAGTCAGTCTGCATAGCTCACTACTGTGGACCATCCTCTAGCTGGATAGAGGTGTGCCTATCATGTGTTGTCTGTCCACCACACATGTCCTGTGTTGGATATTACACTGACAGTGTGTGTGCTACATGCTAGCAGTACATGGCTATATCCAATTGAGTACCTGATGTTGTATTCCTGCATAGGGATATGTTTCAACATATCCTGTAACAGCAGCATGTTTCAGGGTGTGTTACTGCAATATTGCAGGTATGGCACTGCGTTCCTGCCTTTGTCCTCCACATGTATGGCAGCCCTTGCCCTGCTGTTATACAGGTATGGGTTGTTAGGTAATGGCCCATCATTCCCCACTGCTAGCATTCCAACTATCATCCCAGTCATTGCGTAGACACCCACAACATTTCTTGGCCAGGGACCGTACCTGTGATGGATACATTGACATTACCACAAGTAATGAATCTCCCCCTAGGCCTTGACTACAGGGTGTAAATGGAGGCTGCTGAGCTACATCCGATATTGGTGACTGGTACGTATCATGTATGTGAATCCATTGTCAAATGCTGTATGAATTGAAGGGCTTAGCCTGGACACCATAGTATGATATATATCTGCACTGTCTGTATCAATTGTTATGTGTGGGCCTTGCATGAATCACTGGTTGTATACATCAACATCCATGAGCTGCCAGTAATGGCATACATTATTGTATGGTACACAAATAAGGATTGTGTATACCTACATGTGTGTCATGTCATGTCCTTTGAAATGTGAGTGGGTGTATGTGCAATGTAGGCAAGCCCTTTGTGGGGCTGGTTGCCACACCACACATATCACAGGTACCATTTACCGGTCTTGTGGCTGGGGGATATACATTACACCCAGTACGTCCACACTTCTGCTACACATGTATGGCTACTAATACCCTTTGACTGTGTATATGTGTATGTACCCATATATCTCATATATCATATATATATATATATATATATATATATATATATACCTGCACATGATTGTCATTGTATAGATGTGTGTTCATATCTGTACCGTTGTAATGTGTAGCCATTCAACATAGTACATTCCCTACGGTACAATGGCGTATCTGCATGGTATGTTACAGATATTGGCCTGACATGTACAGGTGACAGGGATAACTGTTGGAGCATTGTAGCTGTGTTGTGGTGGGTCCTGCTGTCAAGTACTGCATGTGCTGGATATTGGTTTGCACAGCATATGCGTTATGGCTGGGGGGGTACATTGCAGTAAATTACCAGGTGTCCCTCATGTGTGCCACCTCCCTCATCAACTGTGCTCATGGTCATTTATGTATAGCTGCATAAGTACATTTGTTACTCCCCCATATATAGAGGGAGAGAACTGGACATTGATATAGCTCTAGCTATGTATATGTATCCATATATATATATATATATATATGGGTGTGTGTGTGTGTGTGTGTGTGTGTGTGTGTGTGTGTATGTATGTAGATATATATGTATATGGATATATACACTGAACATATTAATCTATCTCTGTACAATTGCTGTTATATGGTTATTTGTGAGTCATACATACACACATATATATATATACCTATAGCTGTCTATCTCACTACATTAACAGATGTATAGCTGTCCATATGTGCATGCATATTCGGCCTATATGTGTGGCCTGTACCACATTTTCTTGGCAATTGACATAGATGACCATAGGACTGAGGTCAGTCATTCATACAGACACATATGTGTTTCAGAATATCATCTCCAGTGATATATGTGTTCTACCACATATAACTGTGTAACTTGCAATGTTTGAGGTGTATTAGAGCAGGATATGACAGATATCCTTATATGTACATACATTATGGCGCACTATGTCCGTGATTCATGCATTAAGAGGTTGTGTGGTGTGTTATTACTACATTCCCTGTGCTGTTGACTGATTGTGCTGGATAATATGTATGTGGAATCAGTGGTTATGTACATTTGTCATGGTTTAATGGTATATCACATAGTGTATGATGTGCAGCATCCCGGGTGTGGCCCTTCCACAGGCTGTATATTGTGTTTCAGTGCAAAACACCAGCTGTCAAATACAGAATGAGTTAGGGACATTTGAGCGGTCGTATGTGGGTGAAAGCAATGCTAAGCTCTGGTTGCATTACTTTACACAGAGCTAGTATCTACTTAGCTCAAGCTATGTAGGCAATGTGTACTCCCGAGTGAATACATGTACAGACACAACTGAGTATCCATGCGTACAATTGCTGTTATGCGCTCACACATGCTTACTTGTGCCTTAGTCAGTATGACACTTCACATGTGCATTTAAGGCAGTACTCCTATGCAAATATAAATGTTACATAGTAGGTTATACAGCACACCAAAGGTAACATACGGCTATCACATGGAAAATAGGATGTGCTGCAGTGGGACCCGACCTGGGAATGCATGCGCATTAGGCAGATGCTCTGGCCACTACACTATTGCTGTTTTGCTTCGTTTGCATATGTCTACCATAATGATATACACATGTTCCCTTCCAGCACCCGAGCTCCATTTACACAGCATCCATCCATTCCCTAGTTGCTGGCCCTACCATACTACACCTCCACACATTCCCTTCTCTGCAGATCTCGGTACTTCTTCTGTATACTGTCCCAACCCAAGTGTCTGCAAGCTCCTCATCCATTTAGTCCACGTACATACCAGCCTTCCCCTGATTGCCCTCCGATACTGGTGGTGACATTGATGTGACCCACAACTGTTGGTTCATCCCATCAAGGACGAACGTGATGTTGTGTCATGAGTAGACCTAGCTGGTCTACAGTGTTTCTCCCACTGGTAGCACCCTGCCAGGGTATTGTGTAGCAGCGGTTTGCTCACACACCTGGCCTGCCTCATCTCCTGGTTCCACAGCACCAATGCCCCAGGTGTGACATACTGTGCATAAAGCACGCTCACACGCCCCCACGGTGTGCACCGTATATCATTATTCCCTCTAGAATTATGCAAGACTACTGTTCTCACAGTATGATAGGCAGGCACTGTTCTGTGCTGCACATAGACTGCTCATAATACTGTGGTTGTGCAATGGACACGTGTTTTGGTATTAATCTGCACACTTATATACATTTCCTATACTGTTTGATGCCTGTGCTGGATGATGTGTTTGCGATCACAGCAGCTGAATGTGTATCTGCCATGGCTTAGTGGAACTCATGTCTACTATAGTGTGTAGGGTTGGGACTTTGCAACCTGGCAGTGCAGATTATTTTGTTAATGGCCACAACAACAGCTGTTGGCTACAGAGTGACTGCGGCACTGTAGAACATTTGTAAGTGGGTATGCGCATGTTTGCACGTAGCACCACATTACTGACCTCTGGTTGTGGTGTCTTGCACTCAGTTAGCCTCTACATTGCTTCACCAGTGAGATACTCCCATACCTGTGGCCAGAGAGGCTTATACTCACTTGCTCCTGCATACACACATGCAACATTGTGCATTTTGTTCACATCTGTCATCCTCAACACTTGGACCGTATGCTTGTCCATTGTCAGTGGTGGCCCAGGGTGTAGAGCTCCATATTGACCCCAGCTACGTATCCCAGGTAATACTGGGGTGATCACATTCATATAGGGTAACATACATAACATAACTACGTTCCCCATTAAACATGCTTAGCTTACATTCAACTGTAGGTATTATCCATGCTTAGGTCAGGTTTACATGTCAGGTATGATTGTTGACAAAGGTCAGTTTAAGGTGAGGTTGGATTCCTGTTTCACAAGTCAGGATAGGTTACTTGAAGGTATTCGGGGTAGGTGTACATATTCCATACCTGTGTGGTGCAGTAGAGGTGAATAGCTAGGGAGTAGGTAGGTGTGTAGTTGGGATGAAATTGTATCTGTATAGTAGCCCATAGTTATAATTGGATGGGGAGCAATAGGGAAGGTATGTCGGATGTTGGGATATGTATGCGGGGCAGGACAAGAGGTGTTGGTATCACTAGTTGATATCATGGTATAGAGTGTGAGGTGGGGGGGGGTTCACAAGGTGGTGAGCCTGTGCTTCTCCAGGTGTTCGTGTGGTGTTCCTTCATGTGTTAGTTACATGTGTCCTGTGGTACGGCTGTAATACTACATGTGGGTTGGGGTCCCAGATACTGGCAAAATAGTGGGGGATGAGGGTGTAACCTATGTGTACCCATAGACATTGAGAGGAATGGAACAGGGTCTGATAGGTACGTGGTGTGCATGGGGCACAAAGGGGGGTGTTAGTAGGGGGATTATCCAGGGATGTGCAGGATGGCTGCAGGGAAGGTCCACAGTTGGCCATGTTGTCTACGACAACAGCTGAGCATATGCACTGCATTTGGTATTTGCGTTGGACGCTCACACCCCTGGGTGGGGGTGGGGACTTAAATAATACCTTGCCATGCCCATTACATCAGCTTACATGCCTACAGTGGGGTGTTGTGACCATGTGTTCATAGGTGTTGTGTAGTGGGTAATGCAACACATATGGTTATACCGTACTTTGCAATGTACACTGGACTGTGCTGCGGTGGAACCCATATCGGGAATGGCTGCCCGTTAGGCGTAAGCATGCCTGTTGACTGTACAGGATCAGCGGCCTGTCCAGCATTTGCTTCATAATATTGGTGTGTTCCTCTTACAATCCGCACCTGTCAGGAAAATACCTGGGAACTGACACCATTAGATACGGACAAGTAATTGGGTTTACGACTCCATATCCTTCAGATGTGTCATGCTAATGCATAACCTATTATTCTATCAGCTTTCTAAGGTTGTAAGTGGAATATGTGCTTTCTGTCCCTACTTGTCCCCCCAACTGTTTAGATTCTGTCCAGTGGTTTAGCTCTTAGAGGTTGAGAGGTATGGGCGTAAACTCTGCCCAATTCGCAATATTACTGACATCCCTGGGGTGGTCCAAATATAACTGCGCCAGCCAACACCTGCATGCCTAGGCCCATAATTGCATACTCATAGTTCCCCCACCTGGCCCCCTCTACAGCACTCATCCTTATTGTGGGGGCAGGTGGGGTCTAACCACACCACTACACACAGCCCACTCTCCATGTGTCAGGACCCATGTCGTATGTTGTCTCGACCAATGGGTCATCAGGCTTGCACAACCTACTGGTCCATGTACGTATACAGCCTGGCTGGATAAATCATTACAGGGACTGACTCTGATTATCATTGATTTTTGGGGTGTTTCATAAGGGACATTGATGTCTTTGCTTTAAGATTAGACATGGCAGGTCTTTCCCATTGGTAGTATCCTGCCTGTGGTCTGGGAAGCAGTGGTGCGTTTACATGTATCACGTGTTTGTATGTTTCACCTGTCTAGGTGGGTGGGTTGATGCTACATGTTACACGTTGGATGACTGGACCCCTCACCCCCCCCACTGGCATGGTCTGTGAACATATGTACTCCTTAAATGGTGTATCATATCAACATATATCTATATCTATGGATCTAGATATATATATATCTGCTGTATACTACTATTTAATATACTGTTTTCTAGTCCTCCGGAGCTTTTCACCCCTGGTCTCTGCTGTAAATGCCAATAGCTCAGCCACACTTACCCGGTTAACAAATGTAATTTAAATACTTAATTCTATTAATATCCTAGCTACATATATATATATATATATATATATATATATATATATATATATATATATATATGTTTACACACATATACACATATATGTCTATATTTATTTATTTATTTATTTTATTTTATAATCATTGATCAGAGGTAGAGGAGAGTTTAGGTAAGAATGGGAGAGTAAAGAAAGAAATATGCAGACTGTTCAGAGTAATATCTATATACATATATGCATATATATATGTCTACATATGCATACACACACACACACACACATATATATATATATATATATATATATATATATATATATATATATATATATATATATATATATATATATATATATATATATATATATATATATATATATATATATATATATATATATATATATATATATATATATATATATATATATATATATATATATATATTTCTGTATATATATGTCTAACGACATCTGGATGTATGGGTGTCTGCATATGTATATCTCTATATGTGGGTATATAATTATATTTTGTCTCTGTATGTACACATTCCTACTATGGAGAGGGGAAGGTTTCACTCCATGTAAGTATGGGTATACACACACGCACACACACACACACCTCTACAGTTGTACATCTACATTTTGTTATTCCATTCTTTGCCATGTACAATTGACTGTGCTGCAGTGGGACTCATATTGGGAGTGGCTGTCCATTGGGCAGCCGGCCTGCCCAATGCACGCTATTGCTTACATCCCTGAGGCAGTCCTCATAGACCCACTCCAGCCAACACCTGCTCAGCTACGCCCATAATTT